>NC_058131.1:60337225-60401153 GCF_016433145.1 Gracilinanus agilis | reverse complement strand
CCTCCCTCCCTTCCTCCCTTCCTTTATTTCCCAGTGCAAGGGCGGTGCAAAGGTGAAAAAATGCTTGACAATAGAAAAAAAGTTAAATTAAAAAATTAAATACTTGTTTGATCAACTGACTGATACTCCATGGTCACATAGATAATAAATAATAAATCAGATGGCACACGAAGGAAGTTTTTGCCTTCAGAGAATTGGGAGAGCCATTGCAAAGGATTTCCTGCTGGTTTCCTTCCTTTGCTGAGTAAGCTTGCATGAATCTGGACATCAAGGAAAGGTGCTTTCTCATTCATTCAAATAGAACTGCCAAAATGGTTCATGTCCTCCCAGAGGAATTATCTCCTCACCAACACGATTGCCTTTGTTTTTAGTTTCTCTTTGGGATTCAAAGCATGGAAAAGCCTTCTGTGCCAAAAGTAATAGTTGTGAGCCATCTGATCTCAACTCAATATGTTTGTCAATTGGCTGGCTGGGTAGCACTGGCCAAGGTGCTTTACCAGCCTGTGTCTTCCCTCGCCCTTCTGTGAAGCAGAGATAGTGATGCCAGCTCAGTTCAGAAGAACTTAGCAAAGAGCAGAAATCAGGCTCGCAAAGCAAAGGGTAGACAGAAAGTGCTAGCTGAATGCTGACTAATAAGAATCTTGGCCAACTTCCTGGTCTGTGAAATAGGGTTAATGATACTCTGCCCCATCAAAGCTCTAGGGGGTTGTGAGCCTTAATGAATACTTGCAGAGCAGCTGGAGATTGCCAAATAAGGGGTTCTGCAAAAGCATCTACCAGTGCTATTATTAATGCTAACTTATTTTGAACAGGAAAGAAACCAACCTTTTTATCATCCACTTAGCAACAAATGTAGGACTCTCTCTAATTTGTCCAAGCAGGGAAGTTGCTATCTTCTAAAGACATGCTTAGCAAGGTTTCTCCTGCTAGCTTTCAGCCATCAGCTCCAACTAGAATTCAGATCCCTCTATTTGCTGTAACACTCCAAAGAGATAACAAATAAAGGCCAGATTACTTGTCAGCAATATTGTAAAAGAGATTGATTTATGGTCAGGAATGATGGAATAAACCAGAAGCCCACTGAGGTCTCTCCCAGCTCTGAAATTCTGTGAGTCTATAATTTTATGAACTTCAACAATACAAGTTCAAGTAGATGAGTAAAGGAATAATTTAAGTATAGGAGCAGGGAATGATCCCAAGAACTTGTAACCAAAAAAGGACTTTGGCTTGGGAACCTGGGCAAGGGACAAAAGGGTATGAATCCTTATCCCTTGCGTCCCTGCCACACCTTGACCAGATCACTTCCTGGCATAGGCTCTTAATTAGAGGCAATTCTGTGCTGCACTGGGCTTGGCATTAAGGAGATTTGTCTTCAAAATCTGGTTCAGATACTTACTTGGTGCATGACTCTGGACAAGTCACTTGATCTCTTTTGTCTGTAAAAAATAAATTAAATTTTTTTTATTTGTAAAAAACAGATTAAAAAAAGCACTTATCCCATAGGGTTGTTGAGAGGGTTAAGTGAGAAAATATATGTAGAGAACTTTGTCAACATTAAGGTACTCTATTAAATGTTAGCTATTATTATTATTATTTCCTCAGCTTTCAAAAGAATTGGATAGGATGATCTCAACGTTGTTGTTCAGTTATTTCAGTTGGGTCCAACTCGTTGGAACCCTATTTGGGGGTTTTCTTGGCAAAGATACTGGAGTGGTTTGCCATTTCTTTTTTCTGGCTCATATTATAGATAAGGTAACTGAGGCAAACAGGGTTAAATGGTTTACCTGGGGCCATACAGCTAGCAAGTGTCTAAGGTCAGATTTGAACTCAGATCTTCTTGACTTCTGGCCTGGCGCTCTGTCCACTAAATTGCCTAGCCTACCGGATGATCTCAGTAATCAAAACAGATTTTCCATCTTAAAAATTCAAGAGTTCCAGGGGGCAGCTAGGTGGCTTGGTGGATAGAGATCCAGGGACCAAATCTGGCCTCAGACCCTGGGCAAGTTATTTAACCCCCATTGACCCCTTATTGCTTCTCTGTCTTGGAACTAATGCATAGTATTGATTCTAAGATGGAAGTCAAAGCATTAAAAAAATTTAGGAGCTCCCTCCAGCAATGTGGATGACAAGCCGTCCATGCCCTCCCATCCTCCCATGTCATAGGATCACAGATTCAGCACTGAAAGGGACCTTAGAGGATACCGAGTCCAAATCCTAGGGTCAAACAGTTTACGAATAAAACCCAATTCAAAAGAAAAAATGCCACCCACAAACATTTCATCCAATACAGTGCCAAAAAGGAAAGGGACCCACAAAAACGCAGGACCTGGTGGCTGAATAAAGTCCGCAATCTATCACGATCAATCCTTCCTGCATCTGTCAGTTCTTTTCATTTGTTAGCTCAGGGTCTGCACAGATGTTAGGAACTTTGAAGAATAGTCTAACAGGAAGGCTGGTAGAGACTCAGACTCACCAGCTGGGTGATCCCGAGCAGTCACTGAGCCTCTGTCTGCCTTCTCATTTGCAAAATGAGATAATAATGCACCCACCTCTCAGGGTGGTTGTGGGGGCCAAATGAGATCGTGCTTGTAAAGCATCTTGCAGACCTTAAAGCACTATATAAATATTACCTATTATTTTACTCATAAGGAGCCAAGTTCTCCTTGACTAGAAATTTGGTCAAATTGGTTTTTGGTTTCTCCACCTTTTTCTTTTCACTTAAAAAAATGTCTCCATTAACATGACTTCTTTTTTTAAAGCTTCTTTAAGTGGACCAGGGGTTAGATTTGGTCTACTTGACCATGTTTTTTTTAACACTGAATAATATTTATTTTTTAGAAAAGTTAACATGGTAAAAGACATGTTGTGTTGCTTCATTCCAGGGAGGTTAACCTCCAGATCTGGTGCTCGTGAAGTCAAAAGAGATGGAGACAGAAATAACATAAAGAAAAGCTGCTTTTTATTTATAGACAATCTTCTAATCGCATATAATTGAGTGAGCAGAGCTCTAATTTAGAAGCCCTTCTATTATAGCCTCTCTCTGTGTCTTTGATGTGGGTCAGTGGGGGAAAAATTCATAGCAAATCAGAAGGGATGCAGTTACTGAAAACTGTGGAAGAAACTGGCCTCTTGTTTTCTGAGATCCCGGGGATCTATATAAGGAGCAATGGTTCTTTGTGTGTGTGCAAGTGAAGACAAGCACATATGTATATACGTGTAATTGTGTAATTGTCTATAAATGCATGTGTGTGGGAGACCGTATATGTGTGCATGTGTGTGAGAGTGAGTGTAGATGCTGATTACTCTTCTCAGGAGCAACGCTTTCTTTGGATGTTTTTTTGAGAATTCAAATTTGCCGGCCACTTGTTCCTTCTTATCCCATAGTCTTGTTGCCAGGAGCATCGATTTTGCTAGGATGGATGGAAGTCAGGAGCTGAGAAGCAGGAGCCACATTTTAGGAAGCACAATTGACCCTCTGAAGATGCTGCAGAAATGGGCAACTAGAATTTGGGGGATACTGGAAAACATGATCACCCCAACAACACCAGCATCAATAGCCAAATTTAACTGGTGAAACCAGGATCCAGAGAGATTTAACCAGGAGAAGTGAAGACTCGGGGATGAGGGAGACTTAATTGTTGGCTTCAAGTATTTGAAGGGTTATCATGTGGACCAGGGGTTAGATTTGGTCTACTTGACCATGGAGAGAAAAACTAGAATAATAGGGAGGAAGCCTTCCAGGGGAGGTAGGAACTGGAGAGGGAAGAACAGATTGCAGAGAGGTAAACTCATAGTTTTATAGAGAGAAAAACTTCTTAGCATTTAGAACTGTACAAAAATGAAATGGTCTGTGTGACCCTGGGCAAGTCACTTGACCCCCATTGCCCACCCTTACACCTATAAGCCAATACACAGAGGTTAAGGGTTAAAAAAAAAATGAAATGGTTTTCTTCAGGAGCCAAGCTGACACCAGCACTGGATCCTGTGAGCTTTTCCCCAGGATACTGAGATGAAGAAGAGAAATGATACCAACGTACTTCTTCCCTTTGGGGCACCAGCATCCAGGGAGGGTTGGTTTCTCTTCATGGTGGACACACTGCAGGAGAGGCAGAGGATCACCAGAGAGAAAATACATTCCCACCCACCTGCCCCTCATCACAACTCCAAAAATGTTCTTTTTCTATTATTTTCTTCTCCTGGGCTGTTTTATCTCACTATGGTACTGGTGTGGGGGACATATTCAACCAAGACAGATTGTTTGCCAGAAGTCAAGAATTCATGATAGCCTTAACACTTGAGAGCAGTGGATGGGGTGGTAAAAACATCCCCAGGGTCCTCTCTCTGTCTCTGTGTCTGTGTCTCTCTATCGCTCTTTCTCTGTCTCTCTCTGTCTCTGTCTCTCTGTCTCTGTCTCTCTCTGTCTCTCTGTCTCTGTCTCTCTCTGTCTCTATCTCTCTCTCTGTCTCTCTCTGTCTCTCTCTCTCTCTCTGTCTCTCTGTCTCTCTGTCTCTGTATCTCGGTGTCTCACACACACACACAACTCCAGGTATCAGAATTTCTAGTTACAGCTCTTTGGGGAAGCAGTGGGTTCCCCAGCACTAAAGTCCTTAAGGAGGAGGGTAGATGGCGTTGGTTGGGGGTGTCAGAGTAGGGACTCTTCTACAGGTACATGAAGGCTTTGAAAGGCCCTTCTGGCTCTGAGATTTGGGGTTTCCTAGGGTGGAGAGGCAATTATTAAAACAGCACACATTTCTATAGCAATTTAAAATCCGCCATGGAGACCACTGGGGCTGTATAATTCTCTGCTGTTTCCAATATAGCACAATGCACAATTAGTTGCCTGGTAAATACCTTTTGATGATAATGATAATGAGGGAAAGGGCATGCCTGAGTTTTTTTGTGGTTCGACTTCTACTGTTTTAATGCTCATCTAATAGCTATAGTGTATAAGGTGCTAAATGGAGCATACAAGAAGTCAGGATGACTCTCCTTAAGAAGCTCACAGACATCTCTGCTACTAGAATGATGGAGTGGTCCAGTTTTCCTGGGACAGTCTCAGAGTTTACAGACTATACTTGGTGGATAAATATCCTAGGGATGCTAGCTCAGAGAAAGTCCTGCTTCCAATCCAAGAGATATTTTGCATGTAAAAGACCAAGAGTTGACAATCAATAGTAACTTATCGAAGGTGACACGCGGGGTGACTCTGATTGGCCTTGCCAGGTCCACCACTTGTGTAATGGAAAGAATAATGATGCGAAGAGCCAAGTTTGAGTCTTGATTCTACCGATGGTTATCTTGAGTCAATCAATTAACATCTCCGAATTTCAGTTTCCTCACATGTAAGCTCAGGATAATATCTGTACTATTTTCCTCAAAGAATTATTGATCCTGATGTCTTCCATAGGTATTTAGTGGCAGGTAAATAGCAAAATGGGGTATAGTAAGTTTGAAGTTAAATGGAACTGGCTGATAGAGGGGCAAACCCAATTTGTGTTGACTCCAATGGATGATGGAAAGATGGATGTTGGTGTGTCTAGGCAGGGTGCAAAGTAATTACCATTGATGACTTGCATGTGAAGAGTGGCATAGAGGATATGATTAAGGACATGTATGACCAGAAAGGGAGATGGACTAGCTGTGTAATGAGAATGAGAGTAAAGTGTGATGGGAGAACCTAAGTGCCACAATGAGACCTTTCAGATATTAAGAGAACTAAAGGATGGTTTCCAAGACATTGGGCAGATCTTTTATGGAGAATTTGCTGAAAATGAGACATAGATAAGGACCATTGATGCAATATGTAGAGGTATTATAATCTATATCAGTGGAAGGACCATCTAAATTTATGAGATCAAAACTCCATCTAAGCCTCCAGACAACCACCATGAGCATAGTAATGTGCCTAGGTGATACATTCGTCTACTCTAGAGGCAGCCAGGTAGATGATGCAGTGGGCAGCGTGCTGGACCTGGAATCAGGTCAGCCTGACTTCAAATCTGGCCTCTAATACTTTCTAACTGTGTGACCTTGTACATGTCACTTGACTTCCATCTACTTCAATTTCCTGAACTATAAAACAGAGATAATGATAGCATCAACCTCCAGGATTATTCAGAGAAGCAAAGGAGACAGTATTTGAAAAGTACCTCACAAACCTTAAAGATCCCAATAAATGTTGTTGATTATTATTACATGTAGAAGTGGAATCCAAGTCCAGTGATCTTGCCATTGAAGGAGATAGAGAGGAGAATTAAGGGACAAGACCCCTGAGAAGAAAAAAATATGTCAGTGACTCAGAAACTCTACAGGGCCAGATGTCACATCTGGGGAGGTGGGGGAATGAGCAATATTTCCTAGAAAAAGGAAGCTTGGTCCAGCACATTCCAATTATTGGAGAGGTAGCCATCCTTGATAGATATAAACTGAGACTATTCATGTGGTGTCAGTTACCTTGGGGTAGCAAATTGGAAAAGAGAAATGAGAAGAATCAGAAAGTTGGCAAATCTTCAGACCATGTTGACCATTACTTCTAGGCTAACTGGACAGAGTTGGTCCCTGGAAAGGGGGCCATTGAACTTTCTTCATTCTCTATGAATCACTGGCTATTTTGAAGAGGTCATTTATCGTATTTCCATCGGTTGCAAAAGTTGGGAGGGATAGCAAAGATATTTGATGACCATGTCAAGACTCAAAAAAGATCTCGACAGGTTAGTTTGGAACAAATTGAATAAGATGAAATTTAATATGGATAAATGTGGTGATACATTTGGATTAAAAAAAATCTACTACATCAAGACAGGATAAGAGACAACAATGTGAATGAAAAACACGAATCTAAGCTTTTTAGTGATTTGTAAGTTCTGTGTGAGCCAGCAGAGTTAGTTACTTGTTAGCCAAAAAAGGTCAACGTAAACTATCAGTAGGCTCAGCATCTGGGAGCCTCATTGTAGTGATGTCTGAACTCTCAAGGATGGGGCTGCTGATTGACTATATGCCTGGCTTCTGAGAACCACCATAACTAAATTCTGAGAGCTTATCGCCAGACCTGTCAAGTGACAGATTTTTTTTGGCCACTGAAGATAAAAAAAATTGTTTTCTAATTGCATCTTGCAATCCCTGCATTTTGCACGGGTAGAAGGAATAGGTTTTCTGATGAAACTCTAGATCTTTGAAGCAACAATGTGTTTGGAACAGAGGTATCAAATACTAGGTGCCTACCAATTGGAATGTGGGCTGAGCCAGATTAAAATGTAATTGGAAAATAATTAACAAAATAATTTTTAAATAATTCAATAGGACATGGATAACATTTTTTTTAAATTCTAATTTCTGACTTACAATTGATAATAAGAATTGGTTCCAAGGCAGAAGAGCGGTTAGAACTAGGCAACGGGGATTAGGTGACTTGCCCAGGGTCACACAGTTAGGAAGTATCTGAAGTCAGATTTGAACCCAGGACCTTCTCTCTCTGAGTCTGATTCTCTCACCAGTTAGCCACCTTTAGATATTGTTTTAAAATTGTTACTATATAGTGAACAAGGATCCTTATGTATGGATTAGTGGCTTCGTTTCTTTTTTAATTCGCCACCATTGATTTAAGACATCTCCCAAAGGACTTCTGCACTAGATCCATCAGATTAGTGAAATAAGTCCTAACTAATAAGTTACCTCATCCTAAAGGATCTGGGAAAATGAATATAGTCTACATCTAGGTTCTCAACCCAATTAAACTTTCCAAGCAACTTCCCCCAAAGTTGGTCTTTTCCCATGCCTGTTGTTGAACATCTGGATTCTGTCTGACCTTTTCTTCCATTTGGAGGGTGAAAGATTACTAGTATCTTCTTCTGGTTTGGGGTTCTTCAAGGCCTGTTTCATTTCTCAGGGGCCAGAATGAAGGCTATTTAAATAAACATTGCCAACCCTATCCTATCAATTTCAGGACATGGTTATTATCAACAGTGTTCATTTTCCAAGCTCCCGTGTATTTTTAGAGTTTGGTTCAAGAGATGCTTTTTGAGTGCTACGCTATGCAAGGAATTGAGTTACTATCAGGAAAAAATTCCTTAAGGGAAGCAGGTCAGGAACTTGTAGGAGAGAATGCATATATTTGGAAACAAATAGGTGATTTCCTTAAGTTACTATTTAAAGATGTGAAAACATGTTAAAAGATTGGAAATCATACAAATCATTTAAAAACCTCCAGTGCTGGAAGAAAGTTAAAAAGTCCTCTAGTGCAGTCTCACTGAGAACAAGAAACTAATTTACAACTGTAAAGTACAAGGTACTGTAATGTGGTTGAATGAATAGAAGGCTGGTTGTCAAGAGGGATGTGTTTTTAAATCTTGACTCCATACTTTAAAAAAAGTTATCATTTTATTTTTTCAACTAATAAGTATTTCATTTTCCATCTCTTCCACTTCCTTCTCACATCTGGAAAAAAAGAAAAACAAAACTCTTACCACAGATATACAAATATGTAAATCAAAATCATACATTAGCCACATCCAAAAATATGGTTCATTATGCATCGTTAATTCATCAGCTTTTTAAAATTTAATTTTAATTGATTAAGCTTCTTATTTTTAATCATATTTTATTTTCACCTAATTATATAATTTTTAATATTCATTTAAAAAAACTGAGTTCCAAATTCTATCCTCCTTCCCTTCCTTCCTCTTTCACTACCTCCCTCCCTTTCCTTTAGGTGGTAAGCAATCTGATATAAATTTTATATATGTAATCATGTAAAAAATTTTTCCATATTAGTCATTTTGTGGAAGAATTCTAAGAAAGGAACAGAAAGGAGAGGAGAGGAAAGGAGAGCAGAGGAGAGGAGATATAGTGTAGTTTTGGTTTCCATTCAGAGCCTATCACTTCTTTTTCTGAAGGCAGATGCCATTTTTCATCACGTGTCTCTGAATTGTCTTGGATCATTGTGTTGCTGAGAATAATTAGGTCATTCATAGTTGTTCATCAAAAACTCTTGCTGTCACCATATATAATGTTCTTTTGGTCCATCACCATAGCTTTATGGTTAATAAATGGATAGCATGCTTCAGCAGGTCCCCTGGAGTCACAGTATTTGTCTTTACAATGGTGTTACTTTTGTACAATGACTCCTCCGGTCCTGCTCACTTCATCCTGCATCTGTTCATCTGTGTCTCCTGAGATTTCTTTGAAACCATCTCATTTATCTCATCTCTAGGACTGATCGTTGCTTATCCTGGGTGAGCCATTTAATCTAAAAACCAAATAAGATGTTTGGGAGGAAATAATTTTGTATATATTAAGGCACTGTAGACTTTTGATTTATTTATTATCAGCAAATGGTTATCCATAATCTGAATATACTGTACTCTGAAAACAATATTGTAGATGTGCTCTGACCAGGACAGAGGAGACTAAGATATTTATTGATTCATCATTGAACGATGAATGAATTTTCAAATCAAGAGCAGAAAGACTAAGCCCAAAGCCAATTTTTGTCCCCTTTGTTCTCAGTTAGTGGAGAGTTTGTTCTAAGATCTTCTATCATTAGACTCCTTTAGTTACTGAATGAGTTCTTTTAGCTATAAGAGATAATGAATATAAAGAACTCAGAGGAACTTGGGAAGACTTTTATGAACTGGTGTCGAGTAAAATAAGAGAAAAATTTTAATTGTGATTATAATAATTTTTAGGGAAACAATTCTTAAGTATTTCTGAATTCTGATTAATAAATTGGTCAGTTTCATGACTTCAGGAGATTGAGGGGTAGAACAGACGAGACCATAAAGGACAACAGAGACCATCCAAATTTTGCAAAACTTAAATACTTTTGTACAAATAGAATCAATGCTGCTCAAGCCTATAGATGTCTCTATCATTGGAAGAGGAAAAATATACCTTTTCTATCAATGTTATGTCCTGGGCCATCTGACTGAGGTCAAGTCAAAAAACATCTGTGCATAAAGTACCTACTATGTGCCAGGCACTGTACTAAATGCTGGAGATTCAAAGAAAGATAAAAACAGTATCTGGCTACAGGGAACTCACAGTCTAATGGGGGAGACCACCTGTAGCAACTGTGTACCAACAAGAAAGATGCAAGGCAAATTGGAGAGAGTCACCAGACAGAAGACATCAGTCTAAAAGGGAATCAGGAAAAGCTTTTAGCAGAAAGTGGAATTATAGCTGAGATTCAAAGAAGCCAGGAGACAGAGAGAAAAAGAAAAGAATTCCAGTAGAAACAGCAGTGAGAGGGGACAGATAGATAGTTTAGTGGATTAAGAGCGAGGGGGTCCTGGGTTAAAATCTGACCTCAAATGCTTCCTAACCATGTGACCTTGGGCAAATCATTTGACCCCAATTGCCTAGCCCTCACCCCTCTTCTTCCTTGGGACCAATATACACTATTGATGCTAAAATGGATGGTAAGGGTTTTAGAAGAAAAAAAAGAAATAGCATTGAGAATTGGAAGAATAATTATATTTGAAGTCAGAAGACCTGGTTCTCAGATCCTGACTCAATCACCTTTATGACCTTGGACAAGTCATCTTACTTCTTTGGGCTTTAATATCCCCATCTGTAAAATGAGAGAAGGAAACAAGCCTTTATTAAGTGCCTATTATGTGCCAGGCACTATACAAATGTTACTATTTTTGATCTCAGAACAACCTGGATGATAGGAGTAATTATTAATGGAGGGGTGGATTATATAATCTCAAAGCTTCCTTTCAGTTCTAATTTTCTGTGATCCTAGGAAGAGGCTCCCAAACCAAAATGGACTAAAAATGAGAATGGCAATTCTATTCCGAGAAGAGAATTTCCCCCTATGGATTTGTAAGGAGCTATAGAAGTTCTTAGTTACTGGAATAACTGGTCAGGGTTGGTAAAGAAGTGGAGTCCCCCAAGGTGTGTTTAGAGGGCTATGGCTTACAAACCATTTTCCCCAATGGGTGATTTCTGGAAGATGCTCTTTTGGCCAATATTCAGGCTTGGGTGGCTGCTGTGAAAGGGTTTATTTTAAATCTGCTGGAACAAAGAGGACTGTGTTGATGGCTACTTCATGTGGCTCAGTATGCAATTACAAGACTGCAGGGGAGTTTTAAAAACTTGGGGCTTGCCAAGAACTTACTTGGCTTTAGGGGGCAATCTGAGGTGACAGAGATGCATCCAGTTTAAAAGCCCCCTATCCTGTGAAGCTTCTCTCATCCATTTAGCTGGAAAGAAGCTTTCTCTCTGAGAACTCAGAGCCAGAAGGAACATGACCCCATTTTAGGGGACTTCTTGGCAAAGGTAAGTAGAGTGATTTGCCATTTCTTCCTCCAGCTTATTTTACAGACACTGAGGCAAACAGGGTAAAATGACTTGCCCAGGGTCACACAGCTAGGCAGAATCCAAGGCCAGATTTGAGCTTTTGAAGATGAGTCTTCCTGACTCCAAGACCTGTGCCATCTAGCTGCTCTACTTTAAGTATCTATTCTAAGGATAAAAGGACCCCAACTTCCCCCCACCAAAAAAAAAGTCCCTGCCTTCAAGGAATTTAAATTCTATGATGTATGGGGAGACAAATATATGTCCAGAAAAATTAATTCAAAATATATTAATAGTGAGAGAACACTAGAAACTGGAGGTCATGATGAATTAGAATAAATATTTGTAGGAAGAGAGACTTGACCTGAACCTTAAAGGAAACTAGGAATTCTAAGAGGCAGAGATGAGAAAAGAGGGCAATATGGGCATGGGGAGATGGAAAGGCTCCATTATCTTCCTTCACATAGCTGTAGAAATGATATTCCTCAATTAGAAGACTACCTATGCCATATTCCCTTCTCCCAGAATCTCTAGTGGCTGCCTCCCTATTGATTGTGGCATCAAGTAGAAATGCTTCTGTGGGATATATTAAACCCTTCACAGTCTAGGCTCAGCATTTCTTTCGAGGTTTAGGATTCCCTTTCATTCACTTGACATTCTAGGTAAATGGTCTCATTTTGCCATTTAAGCCAGTCCTCATCTTCAACCAGATTCTGGTAAAAAAAAAAACAAAAAAAAAAACCAACGGTTGAATAAAAAAAGTCATTGCAGATATAGAACCAGGAAAATCACTAGTATCTGATTTTAGGGACAGGAAGTCCCATGGTTACTCAGTCCTTTGAAGTTGACAACCAAATATGCATTTATCCCTTCCACATCATGACTTTCCCCATCATGGTTTCAGTCCACCCTGGGTCAGCATAAGAAAATGAATGGGAATTTTTTGGAGTGTTTCAAGGAAGCTGTGGACAACATGTGAAGGCCAGCAGAAGACACAGAAAAAGTTTAGAAACTCAAAAATAATGTGTACTTAACCTGAAATTTACAATAAGGTACTACAAACATCCCATAAAAGAAAAAGAAAAAATTCAGACTTCTTCTCTAGTATGAAGGGAAGGTCAAATAATTTTGTGTGGATTTACCAGATCACAGGCATGCTGAGCTCCTAACTCCTGTGATGTACGAGCGATGACTGTACTTGTTATTGGACAATTAGGTGGCACAGGAGATAGAGTGTTGGTCCTGGAGTCAGGAACATAAGTATTCTTGAATTCAAAACTGATCTCAGATATATTAATAGCTGGGTGACCCTGGGCAAGTCACTTAAGCCTATTTGCATCAGTTTTTTCATCTGTCAAATGGAGCCAGAGAAAAAAATGGCCAACCACACCAGTACCTTTGCTAAGAAGACTCCAAATGGGGTCACCAAGAGTCAGAAACAACTAAACAAAAACATATTCTTGTTAGTATTTCAGTTATTGAAAATGAAGGAGTAGATTGATTTTTTTGCCTTTGTGTTCCTTAACCCTTGAAAAACTTTCTGACTCCATTGCAGTCTTCATTTCAACTCAGGTTTACAGTTCCTCTGCTATACACAAAGGATATAGATTTGGGGTTGGAAAGGACCTTGGAGCTCATCAGGCAAATCAGACTCATCAACTTCAAGGTCTCTCCTGATTTGTCCATTTCTGAGGCGAGAGTCCTACTTTACTTTTTTTTAAACCCTTATCTTCCATTTTCAGAATCAATATTATGTATTGGTTCCAGGACAGAAGAGTGGTAAGGGCTAAACAATGAGGGTTAAGTGGCTTGCCCAGAGTCATATAGCTAGGATTTGAACCCTGGACCTCCCATCTCTAGGTCTGTCTCTTAATCTGCTGAGCCACCCAGCTGAACCCATCCAGGGGATTTTCATGGTGAAGATACTAGAGTGGTTTGCCATTTCCTTCTCCAATATGTCCTCATTTTATAAATGAGGAACTAAATCAAATAGGGATGAAGTGGCTTGCCCAGGGTCATACAGCTAGGGTGTGTCTAAGGCTAGATTTGAACCCAGGACCTCCCATCTCCAGATCTAGCACTCTATTCACTGAGCCACCTAGCTTCCCCTTCCTACATTATTTTAACCCTCAGAAAGCCCTACCCACTTTTCTCCTACTAACTGAAGAAGGAAGAAGGGGTAAAAAAACCTCATGGGTTTCCAAAAATAGTTCCATTTCCTCAAGATGGCAAGGAAAGGCTTTGTCTCTCTAAATGGTATTGCTATTATTCTAAATCTTTGGCTCTTCCCTCTCAATCAAAGCTTAGGTCACAATTAGACGGCTCAGTTCACATCTAGATAACTGTCCAAATGCCCTCGTCTCCTATCTCTCCTCTCAATCCATCAGTAAAACAAATATCCTACTTATCTTATTAGCATTATATTTATTGTGCTGCCTCTACTCAATGAGCTCTAAAAATAAACTCCATTCATAGCCGGTCAGTTGGTTGGATGCTGCCCTTTGTCCTCGACCAATGACCTCTCTTTGTCAGGATCGTGTCTTCTTGTGGCAGATCAAACCATTACGAGCTCTCCAAGTTCTACCAGAGGTCAGCCATAAATAGCTTGTATGAACATTTGGGATGGAGAGATGTGAATTTGCTCATCTCAGGTTGCTTTGGAGCTATCGCAATTCTGCTCTGCTCCTAAAACCCAGCATTTTCTTTGATGTGGGCCCCCCCATGCTGGATGATCCTACGTCTGCGTCTCCCATGTCTCAGGATCTGCACCAGCGTTCTGCAGAGAGACCTTCAGAGCATCCTCGTATCACTTCTTCTGACCTCCGTGTGAGCGTTTGCCTCGTGAGAGTTTTCCACAAAACAGTCTTTTCGGCAAACGTGCATTTGGCATTTGAACAACATGGCCAGCCCATTGGAGTTGTGCTCTCTGCAGCAGAGTTTGAATGCTCCAGAGAGGACCTCAGGGTCCAGGCACCTTGTCTAGCCAGGAGATCTTAAGAATCTTCCTAGGACAATTCCAGTGGGAGCAGTTCCATTTTCTGGCTTGGCACTGGGAGTCTGTCCACAACAATGAAATCACTCCCTTACTCCCTTCACTCAACAGAGTCCCTTCCTTACTCAATAAACTCCAGTGGCTCCCTATGTCCACCTGGATCAAATGTAAAATGCTCTGTCATTCCAAGGTCTTCATAACTCCTCCTTCCCAGTGTTTCCAGTCTTCTTACACTTTATACCCTCTCCGTTCCCCGAATAGTCTTCGGTCCAGGAACAATGACCCTCTTGCTCCTCTTCATACAAGATCCTTCTGTCTCCCAACTGGGCAGTATCACTGGCTGTTTCCCTATATCTGGGATGCTCTCCTTCCTCACCTGCCTCCTGGCTTCCCTGACTTCATTCTAGTCCCAGCTGAAATCCCCACCTTCTACAGGAAGCCGTTCTGATCCCCCTCCTTCCCCATTCTGGTGCCTTCCCTCTACTGATCATCTCCAACTTATTCTGTTTATATTTTGTTTGTACAAAATTGTTTGCCTGGGGTTGTCTCTTAGACTGGGAGTTCCTTTTGGGCGGGGATGGTCTGCCTTTCTTCCTTTGCATCCTCAATGCTTATCGAAATCTGGTACATAATTGATGCTTAATAAATCTTTATTAACTGACCAATTGCCACATCTCCTCCACAGTAGTGTGTGGCTCCCAAATGCATACAATAAAATCCAAATTTTTCCTTCTTTTATTCAAGTCCTTTTATAGTTTAGCTGAACCTACTCCAACTTTAATCCTTTAAAATTATTTATCTTTATTTTAGTCCAATAATACTCCTACTTTAATCTTGAATTCTTTTTTTTAAACCCATACCTTTTGAAGGCAGAAGAATGGTAAGGGGGATTAAATGACACAGCTAGGAAGTGTCTGAGGTCAGATTTGAACCCAGGACCTCCCATCCCCAGGCATGACACTCTATCCACTGAGTCACTTAGCTGCCCTCTAATCTTGAATTCTTCTGAAATGGTTTCTTTACTCTTCTTAGAATGTAACTTTTATTCTTCTGGCTGCATGGCTTATCCTCCCATTTCCCTCAGATGCCCTCAGCCCTTAGCTCTTGCCCCATTCAGCTACTGGTTCCTGGCGAGTTCTTTCTGGAACAATGCAGTAGAATATGATTTCTCTGCAGAGCCAAAAGAATAATAGATATGATGACTATAACTCTGTCGATGAGGGCAGCCTCAGGGCTAAGGTAATGGAAAATGCTGGTACTAACAGAATAGAATTAAAATGCATAGACCCTTTCTTTTAACAAACTACATTCATTACAAAAATGAATGGTAGAGGCATCTCGGTAGCACTGCAGATAGAGGGCCAGGACTGGAGTTGGGCAGTCTTGGGTTCAAATCTGATCTCAGACACTTCCTGTCTGTATGACCTTGGGCAAGTCACTTAACCCCCATTTCCTAGCCCTTACCACTCTTCTACTTCTACTTAATGTTGATTCCAAGACAGTAGGCAATTGGTGTTTTGTTTTGTTTTGTTTTTAATGAATGCTAAACAGTTTATAATGGAAGAGTTTATACTTGTTCCTATAGGTAACTGGAGTCATTAGAATTTATTCCTGGTGGGGTAGCATGGCCAGGTCTGTGCTTTAGGGAGATTACTTTGGCAGCTCAACGGAGGATGAATCGGAAGAATGGAAGAAAACATAGAGAAGTTGGGAGAGTGAGTTTAGCTGAGAGTAAAATGGCGGTCCAGAGTAGGGACTCACCAATTAGGTAAGAGGACTCAGAATGGAGGCATGTCGAAGGGATACAAATCAGATGCCCAAGAGCACAGCAAATGGAGAGCCACACCTGGAGTCAAGAGGTCCTGGGTTCAAATGTGACTTCAGATATTTCCTAGCTATGTGACCCTCAGTGAGCCACTTAAGTGCCATTTCCTAGCCCTAATATTATTAGTATTAATACTTAGTATTGATTCTAAGACAGAAGGTAAAGGTTAAAAAAAAAAAGGTGCCCACCTCTGTCTTCTCATCTTGCACAACTATGATCTTTAGTTTTCTGTAAATCTTCCATAAAGTATCTTATCTGCCCGACTTGCCAAAAATCTTCCTTTAGAGTTTTAAAACTTTGAAAGAAAAAAATGGTAATAATAATAATAATAATAATAATAATAATAATAATAATAACCAGCCCCCATGGTTCTATTGATCATGTTATTAACATTGTTTTGGATAATGTTCATGTCCTCCACTAAAACCTTCCTCGGATGGATGCCTCCTTGTGTCATGGGAAGGACCCTGGTTTCTCAAAGGTGCTTTAGGTACTAAAAGGTGCTGCCAGGGTACTCCGGTTCTCATGGCAGGGAGAATATTGTGCCAGCTTGCAAATGCTTCAGCTCTCAGCTCAGAGGCAGATCATTCACCTTCAACTGAGGACCAGCAAAGCCTTCTCTGATTCCACCTAACTGCTAATGTCTGTCTTCCCTGACTACATAGTATTCAGTTTGTATTTATTTTGTTTATAAATATATATTATGTATACATGGGGATATGCATGTGCATGTATATATATATGTATAAACACAAAGACACACACACACATATATATAATAAACATTTATTAAGTACCTACTATGTGCCAGGCACTGTGCCAAGTCCTGGGGGTACAAAAAGAGGCAAAAAAGAGTCCCTGCCTTCTGGGAGTTTGCAATTTAATGGAAGAGATGATACATGCAGTTTCTGCCAATGGAATGTAAGCTCCTAGAAGCTAGAACTTATGCGATGTGAGTTTGTATCCCCAACACCTAGTACATGCTAGCATGCTAGAGGGTACAGTAGGTAGAGGGTTAGACCTAGAGATAGGAAGACGAGTACAAATCTAGCCTCCAATGCTTCCTAGCTGTGTGATCCTGGACAAGTCATTGTGCCTCAATATCCTCATCTGTAAAATGGGGATAGGATGGCTAGGTGGCTCAGTGGATAGAGTGCCAGGCTAAAGTCAGGAAGATTCATCTTCATGAGTTCATATTTGGCCTTAGACACTTATTAGCTGTGTGAACCTGGGAGAGTCACTTTAACCTGTTTGTCTCAGTTTCCTCCTCTGTAAAATGAGCTAGAGAAGGAAATAGCAAACAACTCCAGGATCTTAACTGTGTGAACCTGGGAGAGTCCCTTAAATCTGTTTATCTCCGTTTCCTCATCTGTAAAATGAGCTGGAGAAGGAAATGGGAAATGACTTTGGTATCTTAGCTGTGTGAGCTTAGGCAAGTCCTTTAACCCTGTTTGCCTCAGTTTTTTCATCTGTAAAATGAACTAGAGAAGAAAATAGCAAACAGTCCCAGGATCTTAGCTGTGTAAACCTGGGAGAATCCCTTAAATCTGTTTATCTCAGTTTCCCCAACTATAAAATGAGCTGGAGAAGAAAATGGCAAATAATTTTAGTATCTTAGCTGTGTGACCCTGGGAAAGTCACTTTAACCTGTTTGCCTCAGTTTCCTCATCTGTAAAATGATCCAGAAAAAGAAATGGCAAACCACTCCAGCATTTTTGCCAAGAAAACTCCAAATCTGGGTCATAGTCAGGCACGACTAAACGACCATAACCAAACAGTGGGGACAATAATAACATCTACCTCCTGGGGTTACTTTGAGGATCAAATGAGATAATATTTGTAAAGAGCTTTCCAAACCCGAGAGCACCATACATTATTATTGTTGTTGCTATTTATTGATCAGCCTGGCTGAGGGAGAACAGGAGCATCGGCCCCTCAAGCAGACACCATTTCCAGAGACACAGAGGGGTGGCCGAGGCACAGGATGCCTCATTGACCTATGCAGGGCTGGTTAAGTGGACAGTAGCAGACTCAGCATCCATTCTTGTGATTTTGAGCCCAGCTCGCTTCCCACTGCCCCATCCCTTCTTTTCAGCTGGCTCTCGGTCTCCAGTGGACTGGACTCTGCATGGGGGCCCCGCCCGCAGAGAGGGCTTGCTTGGCAAATTACCTTCCCTCAATTACTGACCTTTGCCTTCTTCCTCACAAAGCCAGGGGTTGGCATTCAGTTCTGGTTCTAGAATGGCGGCATCCCCCCCCCCTTTGCTTTCTATTGAGGGGACGTTTGGAATGCTGGTGCCTGTAACCCACCCTTTATCTCCCAGAGCCCTGGAACCACTTGAATGAAGCCCTCAGTGTTCATGCCCTTTTAGCCCCATTGTACTCTCTGAAAGGGATCCCATGAGCTGGCGGGGGTGGCCGGTCTCTGTGCATTTTCCACAAGTAAAGATAGGAGATGATGGGAAGAGAACCCCTGGGTGGGACTTAGTAACTTAGCACACTTGGGTGTCCCAGCCATGACAAACAGAACAAAGGCTTTCGGGACCAACAGGAGAGAATTCAGATAATTATCAGAGTTGGAAGGGCCCTTAGAGATTATCTCGTCCCACGCCTTCATTTTTTTCATATGAGAAAAGCAAGACTGGGTAAGGAATATTAATTTGTCTAAGCACTTGTTATTCAGTTGTTTCAGTCATGCCCAACTCTTCGTGACCCCATTTGAGGTTTTCTTAGCAAAGATCCTGGAGTGGTTTGCTATTTCCTTCTTCAGTTCATTTTTAACAGATGAGGAAACTGAGGCAAACAGGGTGAAGTGACTTGCCTAGAGTCACACAGATAGTTTGCCATTTTCCTTCTCCAGTTCACTTAAGAGATGAGGAAATTGAGGCAAACAGGGTAAAGTGACTTGCCTAGAGTCACACAGATAGTTTGCCATTTTCCTTCTCCAGTTCACTTAAGAGATGAGGAAACTGAGGCAAACAGGGTGAAGTGACTTGCCTAGAGTCACACAGATAGTTTGCCATTTTCCTTCTCCAGTTCACTTAAGAGATGAGGAAACTGAGGCAAACAGGGTAAAGTGACTTGCCTAGAGTCACACAGATAGTTTGCCATTTTCCTTCTCCAGTTCACTTAAGAGATGAGGAAACTGAGGCAAACAGGGTGAAGTGACTTGCCTAGAGTCACACAGATAGTTTGCCATTTTCCTTCTCCAGTTCACTTAAGAGATGAGGAAACTGAGGCAAACAGGGTAAAGTGACTTGCCTAGAGTCACACAGATAGTTTGCCATTTTCCTTCTCCAGTTCACTTAAGAGATGAGGAAACTGAGGCAAACAGGGTGAAGTGACTTGCCTAGAGTCACACAGATAGTTTGCCATTTTCCTTCTCCAGTTCACTTAAGAGATGAGGAAATTGAGGTACACCAGTTGAAATGACTTGCCCAGAGTCACACAATTAGTTTGCCATTTTCCTTCTCCAGCTCTTTTTACAGATGAAGAAATGGAGTCACACAGGTTGAAGTGATTTGCCCAGAGTCACACAGATAATTTGCCATTTTCCTTCTCCAGTTCACTTAAGAGATGAGGAAATTGAGGTACACCAGTTGAAATGACTTGCCCAGACTCACACAGATAGTAAGTATCTGAGGCCAAATTTGAACTCACAAAGATGAATCTACTTTGGAACTGGCACTCAATCCATGGCATTACCTAGCTATCCTCATTAATTTTGTTTAGGGATACACAAGTAGTAAAGAGCAGCAAGGGGGAGCTACTGTTATAAGGAATTTCTGGGACAAGGTGGAAATCATCTTGAGTGACAAGATTGTTAGTTGAGACCTTGGAGTGTACCCAGGTAGCATGAGCCAGGGCCAAAAGACAGTTGGACCCACCCCTACAAATACCCATAATGCACAGGACAAAAGGAACTCAATTTTGAGTATTGCTGGGTGGAGGGTCGATCTGGGAGCGTGGGTAGGCCCATACCTGTAATCTAGCATCTTTGGTGAGATCTTTAGGAAACTATCATATCTACAAACAATAGAAACTATCATATCTACAAACAATAGACATCCCTTCCCATCTCTGGGCCTCAGTTTGCTCATCTATAAAATGAAGAAGTTAGGTTCTAACTAAAACCCCGTCTAGCACAAAATCTCCTGACCTTATAGGAACTAGGGAAGAAAGAAGAAACTGGGCTTCCAGCCTTCTAACAGGGGGAAAAGCAAACTAACCTCCTGCTGCCTGGGAAGCTGTTTCCATTTTCATAAAATTATAGATCTCAAAGAGATAACAGGAAAAAATATGTGTACAAAAACATTCATAGCCGTGCTCTTTGTGGTACCAAAAATTAGAAAATGAGGGGACACCCTTCGATTGGGGAATGGCTTGAGCAAGTTGTGGTATCTGTTGGTGATGGAATACTATTGTGCTAAAAGGAATAAAGAACTGGAGGAATTCCATGTGAACTGGAACGAACTCCAGGAATTGATGCAGAGTAAAAGGAGCAGAGCCAGAAGAACATTGTACACAGAGACAGATACACTGTGGCACAATTGAATGTAATGGACTTCTCTACTAGCAGGACAATTCTGAGGGACTTATGAGAAAGAACGCTATCCACATCCAGAGAAAGAACTGTGGGAGCAGAAACATAGAAGAAAAATAACTGCTTGATCACATGGTTCAATGGGGATATGATTGGGGATGTAGACTCTAAATGATCACTCTAGTGCAAATATCAATAATATGGAAATAGATCTTGATCAATGACACATATAAAACCCGGTAGAATTGCACATTGGCAAAGGGAGCGGGGTGAGAGGAGGGGAGGGAAAGAACATGAATCATGTAACCATGGAAAAATCTTCTAAATTAATTAATTAAATAAACTTAAATTAAAAAAAAGAATTCTAGATCTTATTTCTGTTTGTCCTTTGTTTTTTTCTCTTTCTTTTTAAATAATCCTTACCTTCCATCTTCCATCTTCCATCTAGAATCAATACTGTATATTGGTTGCAATGCAGAAGAATATTAAGAGCTAGGCAATGGGGGTCAAGTGACTTACCCAGGATCACCCAGCAAGGAAGTATCTAAGGCCATATTTGAATCTGAGACCTTCCCTCTCTAGGGAGCCTCTGATTGCCCCCCAATCCTTTGTTTTCTAAGAAGACAAATGATATCACAATGAGTGATGCCTTGAGTAAAACAGAATTACACAAAGTCATCAACCTTGATCTCTCTTCCAGTCATACAAGTCCGATGGTAAGACAAAAATTGGGATGGGAAGACTGGCCATGGTCCTGGTTGTAGTGGATGACCTTGGTGTCTTCAGTGTCTGACTGAGCTCTAAGGGCTCCACAGGGTCTGCTTCATGGACCTTCATAGGTGTTGGAACAAATTGTTCTCATCCACCCATTCCACTGGGAGAAGTCTTCACATGTTTGGGGTAGACATTCCCCTAACTCAAGATGGCTTTAGTTCAGTGTGGCTATAGTTTCTTGGAGCCACAGGTGAGAGCTGGGTGACAGGTGGATGCCAAAGGTGAATGAGCAGCCCTGAAAAGGGTTCAGTACGCCCTTACCCCAGAGGTACTGGTCCTTCCTGAACTCCCCTTATGCTCCTATTGGACATCTAGGGACCTTACAAGTAGTCTAACTCAATTTTCTGATTTTAAAGATTAAGCAATAGCAGCCCAGAGACATTAGGTGATTTATTTAAATTATACCAGTCAGTTCGCAGGTATTCATTAAGCACATTCTATGTGCAAGGTCCCACTGTTAGGTACTTGTGGGACACAGGTAAGTGAGAGTCAGAATCTGAATTCAGGTCCTGGGACTCTTAAGTTCAATACTCTTTCTCCTTCTATTTCCTCCTCTTTGGTTTTGGAGATGGGTAAATGGGCTCCTCCTCTGACATTCTGTGGGAAAGGGGTCCCTTGACTATTGTCATTGTTGGGTAACTAGACACACAGTGTGAAAAAGTGTGAAATGGGCAGGTGGCGCCATTTTTAAAGAAATATACATTAAGAATTCATTTATTTCCCACAACCAATTAAGAAAATGATGAACTGGGGGCAGGGATTACCGTATTGTGTATTTAAATATTGCTTGGAACTTTACCCTAGAGATGAGATGGAGAGTCAATTAGCTGCCTCTCTGATCTGGCCCTAAAAGCCCAGGAGAAGGAGATAAAGCTGGAAAAATTGGGGCTAGATCAATCAGTCACATTGAAAGTTAAACTAAGGAAGTGAAAATATTTCATGGCTCATATAGTAACATAATAATATAATGGACTCTGAGCTTTCTCTTCTCAGATTTCTCATAGCACTTTGGCTTTCTCCTCTGCATTTATCATGTTTGGACTTGGATTATAGCTATGAATGAACAAGCCTTCTCTCTAGTAGATTATAAATTTGATGAGGGAAAAATACCTTTTTTTTTCTCCTTTGCATTTCCAAGCACTAGGACAGTGAGTGCCCTACATGTCGTCTTTATTATTTTTAGAAGTCAGAATTACATCAGTGAGAGGCCTCCCTCCATTAACACAATTTATGATGTCATTATACCATAGGACAGTGATAGCAAACTCAAATAGAAACAGAAGCCACCAAACCGTTCTTAAGGATCCCTTTGGGCTACATATTAACTTAGAAAACCACAAATTAACATTGTCTATGCTCGATTGTATTTTTATTTATTTTGTTAGATATTTTCCAATTATAGGTGTTTTTTTAAATCCTTACCTTAGTATCTTATTATAGTCTTAGTATCAATACTATGTTATTGGTTTCAAGGCAGAAGAGGAGATTGAGTGACTTGCCCAGGGTCACACAGCCAAGAAATGTTTGAGGTCAAATTTGAACCTAAGCCTGGCTCTCTATCACTGAGCCATTTGGCTGCCTTCCCCACTCCCCACAATTACATCCAGTTTAATTTGGCTTTGGAAGGCTACCTTACTTGATACTTCTGACTTAGAGGATAGTGTTGGTGAGCTACTGTGGCCAAAAAAATATTTATTATTCTGTTACCAACCCACCCATGACCCTCTTTGAATTGATCCAGGTCGGCCCAAGACAATGGTTATATTATACATCACAAGTTCTATGGCAGGAGCCTTTCCAGCTTTCAAAGCTTGCCTTCCACTGGCATAGACCTCAGGATTCTGGGTCACCTCCACGTCCATGACAGAGAACATGAGTGGAAGTCTGCTACACTTACTCAGGGCTTAATTAATCTGGATAGATTTCAAGGGATCTATGAACTTGGATGGGGGGGGGATCTTTATTTCAATGTAACTGGTTTCCTTTGTAATCCTATTTGTTTTAGACTTCTTAAAACAGTTTCTGAATTCACCAGACTGCCAAAGGGATCCATGATATAAGAAAGGTTAAGAACCTATTGTTTTCACACTCTCTTAGTGATCCCACCAACTCCCAAAGGTTTAATTATTATCTCTATGCAGATAACTTTCAGATCTATATATCTAGCTCTTGCTTCTCTCCTGAGCTCCGGTTCTGCCTCACCTATAGCTTATTAGGCATTTGGATTTGAATGTCCTGAAGGCATCTCAAACTCGGTAGTCCAAAATATTCATTATTTCTCCCCTTCTTAAACCTATCACTCTTGAAAACGTCCTTATTTCTATTTAGAACGTCCCCATCCTGCCAGTTACCTAGGTTCAATAAATCAACGTCACTCTCCACTTCCCATTCTCACCCATCCTGCATGAAAATCAATTTTATTCTTTCTATCTCTACATCTTGAATTTCCCCCCTTCTCTCCATTCTCATAACCGCCACTCTCACTCAGGTCCTCATCACTTCTTTCCTGGATTATCGTAAAGGTCTCCGCATTGGTCTCTCTGTCCTCTACTCTGATCCATTCTCCATACAACTGTCAAAATGACTTTTTTTTAACACACAAGTCTGATTATGTGACTCTTCTTTTCAATAAACTCCAGTACCTCCCTGTTACCTCCCAAATAACATCGAAACTACTCTATCTGATAATTAAAACCTTTTTCACTCTGGCACCAACTTACATTTCCATACTTACAAGAAATTAATCTCTTTCACACATTCTATTTGTTGTTCAGTTGTTTTAGTTGTGTCTGATTCTTAGTGACCTTATTTGGAATTTTCTTGGCAAAGATACTGGAGTGGTTTGCCATTTCCTTTTTGAGCTCATTTGACAGATGAGGAAACTGAGGCAAATAGGGTTAAGTGACTTGCCTAGAGTCTAGTGGCCAGTCAGTGTCTGAAGTTGGATTTGAATCCAGATCTTTCTGGTTTCAGTTCCAGTGCTCTATTTACTTTGCCAACCTAGCTGCCTAACAGTGAAGCTAAAAGAGCACTAAACTCTGACTTAAGAGTCCTAAGATCTACTCCGGGCTCTGCCTTTAATCTGCTGTGAGATTTGGGGTAAACTACTTCTCCTTTCTGGGCTATTAGTTCCATCATCTGTAAAATTACAGGTTTCTTTAAGCACTAAGAGAGCTGGAAAGAGCCCTTCAAGAGCTAATATTCTATATCCTAATTTTCCTCAAATTCTGATGGTCTAGGTTTTAAGGTCCCTTTTATCTATATGTAGCATCTTATATTCTAAGGTCTTTTGAAGTTCTGATGTTCTAGGTCCTCGCATCCCTTCCAGTTGTATATAGCATCCTATGTTTTAAGGTCCCTTGAAGCTCTGATGTTCTAGATGCTAATATTCCTTCTAGATGTAAGTAGCAGCCTTGTTCTAAGGTCCCTTGAAGCTCTAATGTTCTAGGTGCTAACATCCCATCTAGTTGTATGTAGCATCCTATATTTTAAGGTCCCTTGAAGCTCTGATGTTCTAGGTGCTAACATCCCATCCAGTTGTATGTAGTATCCTATATTTTAAGGCCCCTTAAAGCTCTGATGTTCTAGATGCTAACATCCCATCCAGTTGTGTGTAGCAGCCTATGTTTTAAGGTCTCTTGAAGCTCTGATGTTCTAGGTCAAGGTTGGTGAACCTTTTCCCAGTTCAGGTGCCCAGAGGGCAAGTTCAAGCTGTCTGTGCCCCCTCCCCATTACTGGAGAGAGTTGAGGAAGAAAGTGCTTGCTTTGGGAGGCTGGACAGAGGGGTGAGGCATGCAAAAAATGTCCTTGGATGCTAGGAAGAGGAAGAATGGGGCAGCACCCCAGTGCCAGCTCTCCACTTGTGCCATGGCTTCACCAATGAGGTTCTAGGTCCTAGCAGATCTTTTAGCTATGAGCTCTGGTATTCTAGGTACTAACACCCCTTCCAGTTGTGTGTAGCCTCCTATGTTCTAAGGTCCCTTCCACCTTTGTCATCCCATGGCTGCATGATTTAGCATTGGCTAAGTGGATTTTAGAAGACAGTGTCTGAACAGAATCCTTGCTGTGTCCATATTTTTCTCCTTCTTTTGTTTCTTTGTAGAAATTACCAAGAGTCCTTGGGCATATTTCAAAACTCTTCACCTTGGCTCTCTGAGGACAGTACGAATCCAATTTGTCAAATTGTTCTGACAACTCCTGCCTTGTTAAATGGGCTTGCAACCTTTGTGCTGGTTTTGATCTGAGTCTTCTGATCTCCAAAGTTGAATGGGACTTTGAAGAACCACAGGCACTAGTTTGTATTCTCCCAATCTCCTCTCGCCCACTGTGGAAGGACATCTGAGCGTGTTGCTGGCTGAGCGCATGACTTGCTCCATCTTCCCTTTCTTTTTCAGTCTGACTCATTCTACCTGGCCATGAATAGCCTCGCCCAAGTCTGAATATGGAGGCTGGCTATACTCATTAGGACTGAATTATTTTCTTTCCAGTTGAATAATGGGCCCAACCTGGCACTTCATCGCATCAGCCTTTAGCCTATTGATAGTATGTTCTCAGCTCTCCAATTCACACGGATCACATTGGAAACCCTGAATGCCGTAATGAAAATATATAACACGTACATAGTGCTTGGGCCAGCGAGGTAGTGGAAGGAACAAAGCACCAGCCCAGAGCTGGGGACATCTGAGTTCCAATCTGGCCTCGGAGACTTATTAACTGTGTGACCCTAGACAAGTCACTTTACTCCTGCTTGCCTCAGTTCTTCCTTTGTCTATAAAATGAAGACACACTGGAAAAGGAAGTGGCAAACCACTCGAATTTCTTTGCTAAGAAAACCCCATGGACAAGTCCATGAGGTCACCAAGAGTTGGACACAACTGAACAACTAAACGGCAACAATATGGCAGCCTACTATGTGGCGGGTACTATGCGAAGTGCTTTACAATGATTGTTTCTTTTGTTCTACACAACCTGGGAGGCAGGTGCTATTATTACTCCCATTTTACAGATCAGGAAACTGAGGCAAATAGAGATTAAATGGGTCACATGGATAATCTCTGAAGCCTAATTTGATCCTAGGACTTCCCATCTCCATGCCTGGTGCTCTATCCACAGTGTCAGCTAGCTACTCCTCTCTTAGTACCTTAAAAAGAACAACAACAACAAAAAAAAAACAAACCTTACCTTCTGTCTTAGAATCAATATAGTGTGTTGGTTCCAAGGCAGAAAGCACTAAAGGCTAGGCAATGGGGGTTAAGTGACTCGTCCAGGGTCACACAGCTAGGAAGTGTCTGAGGCCAAAATTGAATGCAAATCCTCCTAATTCCAGACCTGGCTCTCTATCCACTGTACTACCCAGCTACCTCAGCACCGTCTCCTTTGATACCTCCCAACAATACTCTCTTTCTTTCCATTTACAGATGTGGAAACTGTCTCAGGAAAAGGTTAAATGGCTTGGCCAATGCTATAGACCCTGGTTTACTGATTTTATATACAAATGCCCTAAAGAAAAGCAAACCAACCAACCAACGCTTTTTATTTTACTGCCACTTTTCAGCTAAGACTTGGTGCAAAGAAGATTTTAATCTGCTCTGGGGGCCAGTGCCCATAGGGAGGCTCTGTTGACAAATTAAACTCTCTTTAGTCCTGCCCTTTGCTTTTTTTTTTATTACAAAGCCAAGGGGGCATTCAGTTACAGTCCTAGGATGGCAACATTCTCCTCTTGTCTTCTATTGAGGGTCCATGGGAATTGGAGGCTGTCTGCAACTTACCCTTTATCAGCCTGTGCCCCGAAACCACTTCAATGAAGCATTTGATGTTCCCAGCCCTTTTAACCCCATTGGGCGCTTTGTGAGGAGCTAGAGGAGCTGGCAGTGGGCCGGCTGCTTGGGCCATTCATTCTTTCCCAAATGAAAAAAGGAGCATGAGTAATTCTGGGAGAGGGGCTTAGTAATTGAGGATCCTGGGAATCTGGAGTCCCAGACAGGAGGAATGAAGTAAAGACTTGGGGGTGGGTGGGAATATAAGGATTATCGCCATAGGATCATAGCTTTTAGAATTAGAAGGGACCCTAGAGATCACCTAGTCCAATATCCCCAATGAAAACAGATGAGGGACCAACTAGTAACACAGTGGATAGAATGCCAGTCCTGGGATTGGGAGGACCCGGGTTTAAATCTGGGCTCAGACTCTTCCTAGCTGGCTGACCCTGGGCAAGTCACTTAACTCCCATTGACTAGCCCAGTGGTTCCCAAACTTTTTTGGCCTACCGCCCCCTTTCCAGAAAAAATATTATTTAGCGCCCCCTGGAAATTATGAAACTATTTATTGAACTCAGAATAGAATGTAATACAAAAAAAAGTGTGGCTATCATGGCACTCCTGGATGGCTGTAGCATCCACCAGGGGGTGGTAGCGCCCACTTTGGGAATCACTGGCTAGCCCTTCCCACTCTTGTGCCTCAGAATCAATATTTGATATCAATTCTAAGACAGAAGGTAAGGGTTTAAAAACCAACCAAACAAAAAATACAGATGAACAAGTTAAAACCTAAACTGGTTAAACCAACCAAGGACACTTGGGTAAGAGAAACGCTACAGTCAGGATTTGAACTCATGTCTTCTGACTCCAAATTATATGATATGTCCACTGTCTCACATGGGATATAGAATTGCAAAGGATCATAGAGCTCAGAGAAGTCACCCCCATTTTACAGAGGGAAAAACAGAGGTCTAGGTAAAATATAAATGAGCCCTTGTACTCTTCTTCCCAAATCCAGTGCTCTTCCCACTGTGCCACACTGCCTATGGCAGACTGTCAGAGAGCCACAACTGGGCAAACTCCTAGCAAAACTATGGAGAAGTGGGGGAAGTCTTTGGGAACCCTAACTTTTTAAAAAATCTCTTCATGTCGAGGTATCCTGGTCCCTCTTCTCTCTCTGACCTGCTGGGCTCCCAAGTGGCCCACCCCAACAGCACCCATCTCCACCCTCACATCCACAGGCATTCACACAGACTCTTGGCCCAAGCCACCTTGTTCTTTGTTCCACTCTCTCAGGATCTCTGCCAGCTAGCAGTTTAATAATCTTTCCCCTAAACTCCTTTTTAAATTAAACTTTCCTTTTCAAAATTAACATGCGTTTATTTTCTCTCTTTCCCACGTCTCCCCATCCCAAGGGGAGGAAAAACTCTTGTAGCAAATATTATGCCTGCCAATTAAAGAAAAAACCATCGATGCTAATATGTCGGCGGGCCCTCCCTCCCTTTCCCAGGTGAGATGCACACATTTTAACTGGGCTTTCCAGGGATGATGCATTGGATCATGGACAATCTGCATTTCACCTAGGTTGAAACAAAGGCAGAGGCAGCAGTTTTTCTTAGAGATAAGGCTCAATCCCAGAACTGCTGATTCCAAATCCAAACCTCTTTATACCAAGTGAAGGGACAGTAAAAATGGAGAATTTCAGCAGCCTGAGCAAGACATAGAAGAAATATTTGTGTGAAGGAGGATGATTTTGTGGTACCCTTCAAATCATATTCTATAGGTACATAGGATGTATGGGGTATTCAGGAAAGATCAGTACCTCTGATGTGAGGGCTTGCAGAGAGATCCCTGTCCAAGGGTTGCTTTTTTCCTTTGGTCTCTACCTGTCACTGCAGCTCTAAGAAGCTATAGGGTGCACAGCACCCACACTCTTGCAAACTGTCTTGACAGGTGGGTTAAGCCAGGTTGAGAGTAATTAATCGATCTCAAGCCCATTGGTGAGTTAGGGAGGTGTCTACCCAGGCAAGGGAAGACTTCCCCTGGTGGAATGGGTGGATAAGAGCAGTTTATTCCAATGGCCATAAAGATGACTAAGGCAGGAGCTGTGAAGAGTTTAGAGCTTGGTCAGACATTAAAGATGCCAGTGCCCTTCACTGTATCCCAAGTTATTACCAGTTGTCTTGATTTTTGTCTTGCCACTGGACTTGGATGACTCTGGAAGAGAGAGTGAGACGATGATTCTGCCTCACTTAAATCCAGATTATGCTTGAGTCAAAAGACGTCACCAGTGATGCCATTCTGGTCCTCTTCAAAGAGACTGTCAGTTCCAAAGATGTATGTGAGTCTTCAGTGTCACTTAAAGTCCTCAGGCACAAGACATCACATGGATTCCCTAATGGTAAAAGAAATGGGGGTGTGAGAGGGGTGGTTCTCTCTGTCTCTCTCTCTTTTTCTGTCTTTCTCTGTCTCTGTGTTTCCACGTCTTCATGTCTGAATGCCTCTTCCTTTCGGCCCAAACCATCATTTACCCTATCCATTCACTCTAAAAGGAGAGGGAAGAGGACCTGGAAAGATCTTGGCACCTGCTCCATTTGAAAGTCGAAGCTTCCAACATTATTGTTTCATGAAGCTCCTCAGATCCCACAGCTCCTCTCTCCTCTTCGCTTCTTTTGCTCTGTGGACTTCTGATAGTCAGACAATAATCGTTTCTTAAATACCTACTATGTGCCCGCCACTGTGCTAAGTGCCAGAGATACAAAAGTGGCAAAAGCTGTCCTTGCTCTCAAGGATTTTATAATCTCATGTGAAAGATAATATGTAGGGGTAGCTAGGGGACTCTGTGGATAGAGTGCCAAGCTTGTAGACAGGAGATCCTGGGTCCAAATGTGACTTCAAATACTTCCTAGCCGTGTGATCCTGGGTAAATCACTTAATCCCAGTTACCTAGCTCTTATCATTCTTATGTGTTGGAATCAGTACTCAGTATTGATTCTAAGATAGAAGGGAAGGAAAGAAAAAGAAAGAAAGAAAGAAAGAAAGAAAGAAAGAAAGAAAGAAAGAAAGGAAGAAAGAAAGAAAGAAAGAAAGAAAGAAAGAAAGAAGCAAAGAAAAATGAAATATGTAGAAAATAATGTAACAATTCTGGTAGAGTCCATTGCAAATTTATGTTACACAAATTCTACAGGTCCCTCACTGCTGCTAGGCAATCCAACTATACCTTCGTTGCCAATTCAGCACACCATTCTCCACAGCAACTCTTCCAAAACTTCTTATCCCTTCTTAAGCCTCCCATGACTTTCCCTTCTCTGCTCCTTCAGCTGAGCACTTTGTTTCATATTTTACAGAAAATTGAGATCATCCATTGTGAACTCCCTTCTCCCCTCTTCCTCATTTTCTATCACTCATTGCCTTCTACTACTCTCTCCCCCTTCTCCCTTGTCTAGCATAAGGAAGTATCCTTACTCTTTACCAAGGCTAAGCCCTCTACCTGTTTAAGTGATCCCATTCAATCCTGTCTCCTCCAACAGATTTTCTCCCCTGTCATCCCCTGTCAATCTTTTGCTTATTTTCAAACTCTCCCTGTCCACTGGTTCATTCCTTACAACCTACAAACATGCTAGACAATTTGATATGGGTTATACATGTGCAGTCATACAAAGTATATTTTTACTATATCTCTTGAACACAATAGAAAGAGAGAAAAGGGTATGATAGTCCCTGTGGAAGGTAATGCTGAGCTAGGAAAGGATAGGAAAGGCAGTTAGGTGGCACACTAGATAAAGTGCCAGGCCTGGAGTCAGGCAGACTCATCTTCCCAAGTTCAAATCTGGTCTCAGACACTTACTAGTTAGATGACCCTGAGGAAGTCACTTAATCTGCTTTGCCTCAGTTGCCTCATCTGTAAACTGAACTAGAGAAGGAAATAGCAAACCATTGCAATATCTTTGCTAAGAAAACTCCAAATGATGTCACAAAGAGTTGGACACAGCACTAATGATTGAACAAAGGAAAGGGAAAAAAGTTTGGGGATAGGTAATGGGGGAAGGTTTTTTAAGGTGAGAGGAAGAGAGGGGCACTTGGGAGAGGCAGCTTGACTGGTTGCAGGAATGGGGAAGGTACAACATGGGGCTTTGAGTCAAAACCTGTCTCAGACACTAGCTGTGTGACCTCGATCAAGTCACATAATTTCTCTGGGCCTCAGTTTCCTCATCTGTAAAATGAGGGATTTTGGCTTCAGTGACTTCTAAGGTTCTTTCCTGCTTTGCATTTATCTTTTGCTCCTTTTTTCTCCCAAGTTCTGCTGCCACTCTCCAACCTCCTCTCCTGAAGCAGCCTCCTTCCCAGTCCCCCAGGGGGGAATGGGATTGCAGAGAACAGTTAGGTTGGGAACAATGGTCTCCAGACTGCATCAGGGAAGAAACAGTGCCCTCTCAGATGTCACCATCTGGCATATAGCCCCCACTTCCTCGCTCTAGTTAGAGCCCTGTTCTCCAATGATTTGTTTCTGTTCACTTAATCCTTGGATTCTGTGTTCAGCAAGACCAGCGCCGCTTTTGCTGTGGGTCAGGTTGAAGACTCAGAGGATTCTGAGCTGGAAGGGACCTGCGGTGCTTGCCTTTGACATTGAACTTGAGATCACTCCCCTCCTGAGAGGCCATGATTTCCCCCTCTTTTTTCATCTGTTCAATAGAATATTTTGAAAGGGATTCTACAGAGAGATGTACACACATATGGATGTACACAGGCGCACACACAATTGCTTTCTCCACATGGAACCATATGCAATTTTAAGTCGTAGTTTTTGAGTAGTTACGCAGATCATGGATCATAGGCTGTAAAAGTTAGAAGGAATCCTAGGATGTAGAATGTCAGAGCTGGGAGGCTCTTAGACCATAGAATATCAAAGCTGGGAGAGACCTTAGAAAATGGAAATTCAGTGTTGAGAGTTTCTTTAGGATATAGAATGTCAAATCTGGGAGGAACCTCTGAAGATAGAAACAGAGTTGAGAGTTTCCTTAGGACATAGAAACTCGGAGTTGGAAAAGTCCTGAGAGAAGGGAATGGCAGAACTGGGAGAGACCTTAGAAGAACAAAATTACAGGACTGGGAGGGATCTTAGGACATAAAAATTCAGAACTGGAAGAATTCTTAGAAAATAGAATGTTAAAGCTGGGAGGGACCTTAGAAGATAGAAACTCAGTTAAGAGCTTCTTTAGAACAAAGAAATGCAGAGCTGGAAGGGTCCTTAGAAAATAGAATGGCAGAGCTGGGAGAGACCTTAGAAGATAAGATGTCAGGGTTGAGAGTTTCCTTAGGATATAGAATGTCAAATCTGAGAGGGTCCTTAGACCATAGAATGTTAGAGCTGAGAGGAACATTAGAAGATAGAAACTCAGAGGTGAGTGTTTTCTTAGGACAAAGAAATGAAGAGCTGGAAGAGTCCTTAAAAAATAGAATGGCAGTTGGGGCAGCTGGGTAGCTCAGTGGATTGAGAATCAGGCCTAGAGACGGGAGGTCCCAGGTTCAAATCTGGCCTCAGACACTTCCCAGCTGTGTAATCCCTGGGCAAGTCACTTGACCCCCATTCCCTACCCTTACCACTCTTCTGCCTTGGAGACTATACACAGTATTGACTGCAAGACACAGTATTGACTCCAAGGCAGAAGGTAAGGGGTTAAAAAAAAAAATAGAATGGCAGAACTGGGAGAGACCTTAGAAGATAAAATTACAGGGCTGGGAAGGACCTTAAAACAGAAGATGCCACAAGTTGAAGAGAGCTTCAACCATAGAACGTCCGAGTTGGGAGGGACCTTAGAGCACCTAATATCTGCGCTCCAAAGAACCTTAGAACATCAAAATGTAGAAGTGAAAAAGCAATCTTAAGAGCACTTTACTCAGCCCTTTGATTTTGCAGAAAAGGAAACTGATGCTTAGGGGTGGGGCAGGGCAATCACTCCCCAAAGGGCTTGAACTCGCGTTTCCCTTTTTTGGAGATGTCTCAGAAAGCTTCTCTCCCTTTCCCAGTCCTCTGCCCGTGAATCGAGGAGACCCAAGTGAAAACCACGTGGAGAAAATTGCTCTTAAAATACCAGCAGCTCCTGAGATTGTGGCATCCAGCGTTTTGGCAGCTAATTGCAAGCGCACAGTGAATTCTCAGGTGCCCCCAGATTCCCGGGGTCCTTGCGTCACGTTTATTACCCCGCCTCCCCCCCGCCTCCCCAGGGTCTCACTTAAGTCTGAGTCAGCCTGTGTGGCTTCGCGAATCCTCTTCCCCCGGCCCTGGTGTTTGCCCTCCCCCCCCCCCCCCCCCCATGGAAGCGAGGTGAGCGCGTTATTGTTATCACTCCGCAGGTGACTTCTCTTGGTTTCCCTCGGAGCCCACTCCGGCCTAATCTGGGGTTTAATCACTCTCGCTCGCCCCCATTTACTCAGCTGCCCACCAGCCCTCACCAACACGGTAACCAGCAGGTCAGCTTTTTCAGTGAGCCCCGTTCCCTGAGCCGGCCGCTGGCGCTTCTCTTTGAGTCCGAGTACCCGGAGGGGGCCTTAGTGACTGAAGCTTTTGGGCCGAAAGCCCTCGAAGCTATTTTTCGCTCTTTGCCCACCTCCTCCTTCTGCAGGTAGAAGGAATGTCAGCGGGGACTGGCTAGCAATGAAAGGGGTCCCCGTGTTGGAGGGATGGGAGGGACGGATTCGTCAGCAGTACTTGTTGCTATGGCGATTGGGTTGTCAGGGAGCTGGATGGTTGGTTGAGCAGGGACCGGTTGTGTTGCTTTTGTAATCTGCAGTTTAGGAAAGGGTTTCTATCCCCCGCAAAGGACAGGAGGGATACCATGATATACTAGAAAATTCTGAGGTCGGCTCGCTTGAATTCACTTCCTGGCTCTGGCACTGAGTGACCCTGTCCAAGTCACTTCATTGCCTCTGAATCTCATTTTCTTCATCTGTAATAGGATAAGAGTACCAATATGGCATAATGGAAGCACTTGCTGGATTTGACACCAGAAAACCTCAGATTGATTCCTGGTTCTTAAACCTCTGAGATTTGGGGTAAATAATTTTTTCCAACATCCTGAGCCTCGGTTTTTTTCTTTTCTGTCATAGAATCTGTTCCGAGGCAGAAAAATTATGAGAGCTAGGTAACTGAGGTTAAGTGACTTGCCCAAGGTCAGACAGCTAGGAAATGTGTGAGGTCACATTTGAACTCAGGACTTGCCGTCTCCAGACCTGGCTCTCAATCCACCGAGCCACCTAGCTGTCCCAAGCCTCATATTTTTGTTTTTATTTTTCAATTTTATTGACAAATTTTTTATTATTCAATTTCAATTTTATTTTCAATTTATTGTTTATTTTATTATTCTATTTTATTTTATAATTCAATTTAAAATAACGGGGCTTAGCTCTAAGGTCCCTTCCATTTCAAAATGCTCATAATGCTCATACTTGTAATAGTCCAGAGGCATTTGTTAAATGCCAGGACTTGCCCAGCTTCCAGTGGTCCAGACTCCAATTCCATTACTCTGCCTAGCTGTCTGAACAAATGGAGCTATGCTTTACAGAGCAGAACCTACCCTAGAAAACAAGTGAAATAGTGTGAACATCCTGTTTCTTCTCCACTCCTCTCTCACTTCCCCACAGTGATTTCAGAGAAGCAAGGCTGGAGAGGAATTGGTTGTTGGGTTGGGTTCAAGTGTAGCAAAATCTCAATGCTCTAATACTAAGTTGTTGTTGTCACCTTTTCCAAGTCACATCCAATTAAAATTAAAGCTACTTCTAAGGAACAATCTTAGTAATTCAGGCATTTCTTTCTGAACCCTTCTTAATTCTAGTGCCTTCTCTCTGTTAATGTTAGGCAACAGTATGTAATTACTTTCACACACCTTTTCCTCCATAGACTACCCAAAATGGCAAAGACACCATGGAACCCAATGATGTGTCTTCACTTTATCACTTGAACAAAGAGAGTTTAGAGTAAAGATGGGCCCTTTCCCATTTGGCTCATGTTGCCGAGTGACTTTTCAGAGCCTACCCTGGCTTTGAGGAAATTAAATGCAATCTGCAGAATTCTTCATCAGAAATAAAATCCCCAATAGAAAAGAAAAGAGTCCTTGCTTTTTTCACCTGATACCATCCCTGGTCTGTAGTGAGTCCTTAATAAATGTTTATTGAATGAATGGCTAAGTGAGACATCTCTGGGCCATCATTGAAGTCCAGATTACCTAAAAGTTCTATATCTGCCTGTCTATATGTCAGGAAAGTAAAAAAAAAAAAAAAAAAAAAAAAAAGCAATTTAGCTACATTCACTGGAAACCTCAATCCTTCCTATTCAATCCCAGGGTGCCACCAGCTCTAGGGAGTCACCTTGTTTTGTGGGGCAAGCATTGATGCACTAAACAAGGGAGAGTGAGAAAACCCTAGCCTACCTTGGGTGCCATGACTCCAGAGTGCAAATCTTCCTTCCCTTCCTGATACAGCCCAGAGATCTCTGTGACATCCCTTCTCTAGGTGAGTTTGGGATTTCCACTGCTTGCACCACAGGCTGTACATTGGTCATACTCTTGTCTACCCAGTAACTGTGATCCATCTGTATCCTTTATCCCAAAGTCCTCATGAATTAAACTTTGCCTGTGATAACAACCTGTTGCTTTTACTGTAATTGACTGGTCCAGCTCCTCTGTTTGATCTTCAAAGTCCTTCATAGCCTTGCCTCCTCTTACCTTTCCAGTCTACTTATGGTAGACTTATAGTCTCTCTGTCATGTTCTCTCTGATCCAGTGACACCAGACTCTTGACTGTTCCTAAAACAGGACACTCTATCTCTTAATGGAGATGGGGTATTTTCTCTGGCTGTCTCCCATTGCTTAGAATATTCTCCCTCCTTTTCTCTGCCTTCTGACTGTCCTAGCTTCCTTTAAGTAAGTCTCAACTAAAATTCCATCTTCTAGGAAGTCTTTCTGAACCACTCTTAATTTTAGTGCCTTCTCTCTGTTAATTATTCCCTATTTATCTTGTATATAACTTACTTGAATATACTTGCTTGCATGTTGTCATCTTGTCTTTCCCATTAGGTTGCAAGCTTCTTGAGTGCAAGAACTAATTGTCTTTTGGCTCTTTTTGTAAACCCCCACCCAATGCTTAGTTCAGTGCCTGGTACATAGAGACGATTAGTCAATGTTTATTGACTGCCTATTCTGTGAAAACCTCTACATAACCAGATTCACTGAAAACAGATTTGGACAAAAAAGTAAAATATGTAAGGAGATGGTGGGAGTGGCAGTGGGAGATTCATCAGGGGAATCCTCTGATCAATTAGAAGGTGTTATTCCTAGATGGCATAGTCTATAGAGCACTGAACCTGGAGTCAAGGAGTCCTGAGTTCATATCCAATCTCAGACATTTACTAGCTGTGTGACCTTGGACAAGTCACTTAAATGCCTTGGGTTCCTTAACTGTAAAAGGGGGACAATAACAACTACCTCTTAGAGTTGTTATTTGTAAAGTGCTTTGTAAACCTTAGAGCATTATATAAATAACCTATTATTGTTGTTATTGACTTCTTCATTTTCTTTAAGTCCCAACTAATATCTCACCCTCTATGGTGTTATAGTCAATAAATAGTTGTTATGGCAAATCAATATTGATAGCCAAGCTGTTATGGTCAAACTAAAGCTGCCATGGGTAAAACTAATTTGTAGGCAGTGGAGAGAAGGCCAGAAGCAGTTTGGTATACTGCCAACAACTATTTATTCTATGAGGAGAGGAAGGGACAGGAAACAGGAGGTAGGAAGTAGGAGATAGTAACTCTTAACTCTTATACTATATCTTAAATTCAATCCTATACTAAGAATATCTAAATAACACCCCCCCTAAAATCTAACTGCTTTCTTTCAGCTTCTTCTTGTCTGCCAAAGCAGACCTCCTTAAACTTGCTCTCACTATCTTAAATAATATTTTCTATCTGACTAAACTAACTAAAAGATGAGCCTTTATCAGTAACAAACTATTAACTCAAAGTGGAGAAATTGCCTGTCATAGTTGACACAGACAGGGCAGCTACTCTCTCAGAGTTCTGAGAAAAAACAGCATCTCCTCAGTAACAGATTTCTCCTAAATCTAGTATCACAGATCCAGCTCCCCAAACTTAACCTGCCAGTTTCTCTTGACAGAAAGAAAACTGACCCTTTAAACTCCTCTCAAACGGAAACCAGAGCAAAATGGAGTCCACTTAACTGACCATTTCCGTTTTATGATTTTCTCTTAAAGAGACAGAGTTCAATTCTGTCTGCTACTGCCTCTTAAAGAGACAGAGGTTGAGAGCTGTTGCTATCTTTCAAGGAGATAGCATACAAATTAAAAAACTTTCCTCTGACCTAAAACTTCTGCTCCTAACAAGACAGAGTGAAATTATGAAATTCATTATAACAATCAGAAGCCTTTACCAACTCTTCTAAATTCCAGTGCTTTTTCTCTTTTAATTACTTCCTATTTATCCTCTATATAACTTGCTTGGAACATGTTTGTTTGCATGCTGCCTCCCCCATTAGATTATAAGCTCTCTAAAGGTAGGGATTGGTTTTTTTTTTCTATTTCTTTTTTTGGTAGCCCTAAAGCTTAACAAATGTTTATTGGTGGATGAGTTGATTGTTGTAGGTATCATTATTATGGGACGTGAAGCACTTCTCCATAAATAATATGGGCATAACCATTGCCTATTGCATATGTTGAAAGGAGAAAGGGATGGCTTCCAATTGGGTTTGGGGAACTAGGGTTCCTGCTTCCAAAAGGGCTTGCTAGCTTACTCAGGAGGACTCCTCTTGTCTAAGGAGGTTCTCCTTTCACTGGCTTATAAAGGAAAGTGAGAGATCACAATCAGATTCTCTTTTTAAAAACCTTTACTTTCTGTTTTAATAACAACTCTAGACAGAAGGACAAGGGCTAGGTGATTGGGGTTAGGTTACTTGCCTAGGCTCACACAGCTAGGAAGTGCCTGAGGCCAGATTTGAACACATATTTAAGTATCATGTCTTTGGAACGACCAGGAGGTCAATGCCACTAGATCCAAAAGTAGGTGGCAGGAGATAGGTACATAAACTGGAAAGGTAGGAGGGAACTAGGAGATGAAGGGCTTTGAACACCAAACAGAGGAGCCAGATCAGTCAATCACACTAAAAGCAACAGGTTATTAGGGGCAAAAAATTAATTCACACAAAGGAAAGCACTTTTTTAACTCTCAAAGTCAGACCTGGCACTCTATCCACTTCTCCATTCATGGGACATACTAGAAGTACTGCAAAGGGGACATGTTTTTTTTCCTCAAATAAGATCTAATGAGATAACATTCATAAAGCACTTAGCATGGTACCTAGCACATGGTAGCCACTACATATATAATGTTGTTGTTATTCTGCGGTGGTATGGTTAGAGGAATATTGTACAAGTATGCCCCAAGAACTGGAAATGTCTCCTTGGTGTAGTGAATAGGGAACTGGGCTTGGAATCAGTAAGACTCATCTTTATGAATTCAAATCTGGCCTAGGACACTTATTGTGTGTCCCTGGATAAGTCTCTTAATCCTGTTTGCTTTAGTTTCCTTCTCTAAAATAAGAGGGAGTGCTTGCTTCGGCAACACATATACTAAAAATCGGAACGATACAGAGAAGATTAGCATGGCCCCTGCACAAGGATGACATGCAAATTCATGAAGCATTCCATATTTTTTACTTGTCAGATATATGGGAAAGGGAAAATTTTAAAACCAAGCAAGAGTTAAAAAAATACAAAATGTAAAATAAATAATTTTGATTATATTAAATTAAAAAGTTTCTGTACAAACAAAAACAATGCAACCAAAATCAGAAGGGAAACAACAAACTGGGAAAAAATCTTTATAACAAAAAACTCTGACAGAGGTTTAAGTACTCAAATATACAAGGAGCTAAATCAATTGTACAAAAAAAATCAAGCCATCCCCCAATTGATAAATGGGCAAGGGACATGAATAGGAAATTTTCAGATAAAGAAATCAAAACTATCAATAAGCACATGAGAAAGTGCTCTAAATCTCTAATAATTAGAGAAATGCAAATCAAAACAACTCTGAGGTACCACCTCATCCCTAGCAGATTGGCTAAAATGACAGCAGGGGAAGAGTAATGAATGTTAGAGGTGATGTGGCAAAATTGGGACATTAATGCATTGCTGGTGGAGTTGTGAACTGATCCAACCATTCTGGATGGCAATTTGGAACTATGCCCAAAGAGCTCTAAAAGAATGCCTGCCCTTTGATCCAGCCATAGCATTGCTGGGTTTGTACCCCAAAGAGATCATAGATAAAAAGACTTGTACAGAAATATTTATAGCCACACTTTTTGTGGTGGCAAAAATCTGGAAAATGAGGGTATGCCCTCCAATTGGGGAATGGCAGAACAAATTGTGGTTTATGTTGGTGATGGAATACTATTGTGCTCAAAGGAATAATAAACTGGAGGAATTCCATGTGAACTGGAAAGACCTCCAGGAACTGATGCAGAGTGAAAGGAGCAGAACCAGGAGAACATTATACACAGAGACTGATACACTGTGGTAAAATCAAATGTAATGGGCTTCTGTACTAGCAGCAATGCAATGACCCAGGACAATTCTGAGGGATTTATGGAAAAGGACACTACCCACATTCAAAGGAAGAACTATAGGAGTAGAAACACAGAAGAAAAACAACTGCTTGAACACATGGGTTGATGCAGACATGGTTGGGGATGTGACACTAAACAACCACACAAATGCAACTATCAATAATATGTAAATAAGTCTTGACTGGTCACACATGTTAAAACCAGTGGAAATGTGTGTTGGGTATGGGCGGGAGAGGGGACAAAGGGGAAAGTAAAAACAAGAATCATGTAACCACGTAAAATTTTTTTTCTAAAAAAATAAAATATTTAAATCTTAAAAAAATAATAAAATAAAATAAAATAAGCTGGAGAAAGAAAAGGAAAACCACCCAAGTGTCTTTGCCAAGAAAATCCCAAAGAGGGTCATGAAGAGTTGAACAAGACCAAAAACAGTAGCAACCTTTGGGGTAGGAACACCTGAGAGTTATATGTTTACAGGCAACTTTCTAAGCACAGGTCAGATCTATAAATGGGCTTTCCTAGCCCAACAGATGGCAGCATCAGGGACATTGAGATAATTTCAACAACAAAAAAACCCATATGGTGTGAGTAGGCATGTAGTTACTCACATGGCCCAAGAGGGTAGGAGTTCACAGTCTTCCTGAAGTTCCTGTGTGTGTACTAAAGAAAGAAAGGAAATTTGGATTTCCTATGTATTGTGATCCCAGGTCTAGCCTTCTAGTCAGAGGAGGGAGATTTCTTGGGCAATGACAGTCTTAGGACTTGCTTCATCAAGATGACCCCAAATTAACTTATTGATTAAGAGTCCCCAAGTTGAAGAGTTTGGGAATAGATCTTCTAGTAGGTGACACCATAGTGCAAAGCATGCCAGACCCAGAGTCAGGAAGACTCATCTTCCTGAGTTCAATTCTAGTCTCAGACACTTATTAACTGTGTGACCTTGGGCAAGTCACTTACTTCTGTTTGCCTCAGTTTTCTCATCTATTAAATGAGCTGGAGAAGAAAATCGCAAACTCCTCTAGTGTCTTGCCAATAAAATCCCAAATAGGATCACAAAGAGTCAGGTGTGAGTGAAAAAAAATGACTGAAGAACAACAAGACCTTCTAGTAAAAAAAGGGAAGTTTCTGAAGAGTGTGTTTCTTGAAGGAAAAAAGAGGATCTGCTGCATAATTCCTCAAAAGTATTCTTTTTGGAGAAGAAAGCCACAAAATAGTGGAGAGAGGAAGGTAGGAAAAATGGGACCATGCCATTCTCTTCTATTATAGTGGGTTATTTAGATGGTGCAAGTCCAGTGGGAATGGTATTCCTCATTTAGTAGCCCCCAGAGTATGTTTTCCTTTGGGAATTGTCTAATCCCGAGAGTAGTGTTAAAAGTCTTGGAAGACAGTATAGAATTCAGAAGGAAAGAAGGACATTCTAGAGTATAAAACTGTTCCAATGGCAACCCCAAGTTCATTTCCCTTCTGAGGGAAGTTTCTGGGCTCTTTGATGGCTTTATTTTTTCCCTCTATTTATGGGCTCTATAAGCTTTGAATCTTCTGTATTTTGGGTAGGCTGTCCTATCCAAAAAGCATTTATTACTTTGAAAGCCTGTCTAGAAACTAGGGACACAATTTTTACCAGTTTTGAAGGAAACGTAGACACAAGCTATTCTTAAACTATATTAAAGAATTTCATGGGTTAAAACCCTCATTTGGGGCATTATAAACCAAAGAGCCCTTTTAGGTCAGCCCTCAGAATATGACCCAGTTCATGTGAGCACAGAGCTTTATGGGATTCTGAGCCACACATTATGAATAGGTATTATTATTTGTTGTTATTTTCAGTCGTGTCTGACTCTCTGTGACCCTACTTGGAGTTTTCTTAGCAAAGACACTGGAGTGGTTTGCTATTTCCTTCTCTAGTTCATTTAACAGATGAGAAAACTAAGGCAAACAAGGAGAAGTGACTTGCCCAGGGCCACATAGCTAGCAAGTGTCTGAGGCCAGATTTGAACTCGGGAAAGTGAGTCTTCCTCACTACACTCGAGGCACTATGGCACCACCTGTAGCTGCTCAGGTATTGTTATAGATGAACTCAGAGTCATTCACTATTAGATAGGGTGTCAGGTTTGAAGGAAAAATATGCACTAGCTAGAGAAATGAATAACTTCAGAGTTTTCAAAACCATAAATATCTAATTAGTCTCATTAATAATCAAAATAAAAACTAGCATTTGTTTAGTGCTTAAAAGTTGCAAAGCACTTTTAATTATAATAGTGAATATTTATATAGTACCTACAATGTGCCAGGCACCATACTAAGCACATTATAATTATTATTTCATTTGGTCCCCAACAACTCTGAGCGGTAGGTACCATTAATTTTATAGATGAGAAAACTGAGGAAGACAAATTAAGTTACTTGACCAGGATTACACAAGTAGTGAGTATCTGAGGCTGGATTTGAACTCAGAACTTCTTGACTCGAGGTCCGGTGTACTAATCACTACGTCACCAAACTGCCTTTGATGGTCAGTCAGAAAACAAGCATTTATTAAGCACCTACTATGTACCAGGCACTGTGTTAAGTGTTGGATCTCAACTGTAGTAAGAGTACTAGGCAAAGACATGAGGAAGTCTGAAAAATTAGCTTTGGTGGCCTCCTTCCTCCTATTAAAGGGATTTTCTTAATCTCTCCCTCTGTCCCTTTAAGAGGCAAGAGAGCAAAATTAAGAGGAAGTGATTAAGACTCATTTTTTGGGCAACACTTCTTTCCTCTGTCCTCTGATGCCCTAGGCATCTGCTGCTTCCTTTTGGTGTCCATTATAGCCTCTTTCCCTCTTTAGAAGTGCTCCATGTTCCAGAGGGGTCTGTCTTTTTCCTCTACTTCTTCAAAGTCACCATTCCTTCTTTACAGCAGAGAGCACCTACAAGTCAGGAATTCAATGAACTGAATCCAAGAATGATGACTGACAGATAGCTGGCTTACAAGGTTAGCCTTCCCTGGTGAAAGTCACAGTTCAAAAGAGAAGTGGGTTTATCCAAATGAATGGATCTTCCTTAGCAGGGATATTTTAGAGTCATGAGCTACATTATGGTACCACACCTTCCTCTAGGGAACTCTTCTGATGGCGCTTCTCTGACTGGGAGATGATTCTGGGTTCTTGAAGGCTATACCAGGAGAGTACAAGCTTTCACAGCAGGTTCTGACCAAGTTGCTAAGGTTTTGAGCATGGACCTTTCTGAGTTAGCTGCTTAGTCAAGTGCAGAAAGTCTCAGTTGGTCTGACCAAATAGATAATGAATTATTTGGGCCACAGTAGCTCAAAAAGACAGATGGACAGACAGACAGATAGATAAAGAAGATAAAACATTAATTAAGTTGTTACTATGTGAAAGATATTGCAAAGCCCTCAAGGTACAAACATGAACAAGCAAGATTATTCTAGCCCTCATGAAGGAAGACAACACATGGAAAAGGGCTGGAAAGAAGAGGTAGAAGAGGGGGTTTCGTGTGGAAAGGTGTCATGGAACTGTTTCCCATAAAGATACAACAAAAACTTATCAGAGTTGGAGGACTGTTGGGTGGAGTCCAAGGTTGCTATAGGTAGGAATATGAGGATGATGGCTAGAGAGTAGGCAGTATCTTGGGGAGATGACTGGAGGGCAGCTGGGTGGATTGAGAGCCAGATGTAGAAATGAAAGGTCCTGACTCCAAATTTGGCCCCAGACACTTCCTAGTTGTGTGACTCTGGGCAAGTCATTTAACCCCCATTGCTTAGCCCTTGCTGCTCTTCTGTCTTGGAACCAATACATAGTCTTGATTCTAAAACAGAGGTAAGGGTTTTTTTTTAATTTTTTTAATATTTATTTTTTAGAAAAGTTAACATGGTTACATGATTCATGCTCCTTCTTTCCCCTTCACCCCCCAATCTCCCCTCCCCCCCCCATAGCCGGTGCACATTTCCACTGATTTTAACATGTGTCATCGATCAAGACCTATTTCCAAATTGTTGATAGTTGCATTGGTGTAGTAGTTTCGAGTCTACATTCCCAATCATGTCCGCCTCAACCCATGTGTTCAAACAGTTGCTTTTCTTCTGTGTTTCCACTCCTGCAGTTCTTCCTCTGAATGTGGGTAGCTTCTTTTCCATAAATCCCTCAGAATTGTCCTGGGTCATTGCATTGCTGCTAGTACAGAAGCCCATTACATTCAATTTTACCATAGTATATCAGTCTCTGTGTACAATGTTCTTCTGGCTCTGCTCCTTTCACTCTGCATCAGTTCCTGGAGGTCTTTCCAGTTCACATGGAATTCCTCCAGTTTATTATTCCTTTTAGCACCATAGTATTCCATCACCCGCATATACCACAATTTGTTCAGCCATTCCCCAATTGAAGGACATACCCTCCTTTTCCAGTTTTTTGCCACCACAAAAAGCGCGGCTATAAATATTTTCGTGCAAGTCTGTTTATCTATGATCTCTTTGGGGTACAAACCCAACAGTGGTATGGCTGGATCAAAGGGAAGGCATTCTTTTATAGCCCTTTGAGCATAGATCCAAATTGCCAGCCAGAATGGCTGGATCAGTTCACAGCTCCACCAACAATACATTAATGTCCCAATTTTGCCACATCCCCTCCAACATTCATTACTCTCCCCTTCTTTCATTTTAGCCAATCTGCTAGGTGTGAGGTGATACCTCAGAGTTGTTTTGATTTGCATTTCACTAATTATTAGAGATTTAGAACACTTTCTCATGTGCTTATTGATAGTTTTGATTTCTTTACCTGAAAATTGCCTATTCATGTCTCTTGCCCATTTATCAATTGGGGAATGGCATGATTTTTTATACAATTGATTTAACTCCTTGTATATTTGAGTAATTAGACCCCTGTCAGAGTTTTTTGTTCTAAAGATTTTTTCCCAATTTGTTGTTTCCCTTCTGATTTTGGCTACATTGTTTTTGTTTGTACAAAAGCTTTTTAGTTTGATAAAATCAAAATAATTTATTTTACATTTTGTAATTTTCTCTAACTTGCTTGGTTTTAAAATCTTTTCTTTCCCAGAGATCTGACAAATATACTATTCTGTGTTCACTTAACTTATTTATAGTTTTCCTCTTTATATTTAAGTCATTCACCCATTCTGAATTTATCTTGGTGTAGGGTGTGAGATGTTGATCTAAACCTAATCTCTCCCATATTGTTTTCCAAATTTCCCAGCAGTTTTTGTCAAATACTGGATTTTTGTCCCAAAAGATAGGCTCTTTGGGTTTATCATACACTGTCTTGCTGACATCACTTACCTCAAGTCTATTCCGCTGATCCTCCCTTCTGTCTCTTAGCCAGTACCATACCGTTTTGATGACTGCTACTTTATAGTATAGTTTAATATCTGGTACTGCTAGGCCCCCTTCCTTCACATTTTTTTTCATTATTTCCCTTGATATTCTTGATCTTTTGTTCTTCCAAAAGAACTCTGTTATAGTTTTTTTCTAATTCAGTAAAAAAGTTTTTTGGTAGTTTGATAGGTATTGTGCTAAATAGGTAAATTAATTTGGGTAGAATGGTCATTTTTATTATGTTAGTTCGTCCCATCCATGAGCAATCAATGTTTTTCCAATTGTTTAGATCTAGTTTTAATTGTTTGGAAAATTTTTTGTAGTTGTATTCATATAATTCCTATGTTTGTTTGGTAGATAGATTCTTAAGTATTTTATATTGTCTAGGGTGATTTCAAATGGTGTTTCTCTTTCTACTTCTTGCTGCTCTAGTGTGTTGGAAATGTATAGAAATGCTGATGATTTATGTGCATTTATTTTGTATCCTGCAACGTTGCTAAAGTTGTTGATTATTTCTACTAGGTTTTTAGTTGATTCTCTAGGATTTTTTAAGTAGACCATCATATCATCTGCAAAGAGTGATAGCTTAGTCTCCTCATTGCCTGTTTTGATACCTTCAATTTCTTTTTCTTCTCTAATTGCTATTGCTAGTGTTTCTAGTATAATGTTAAATAAAGGAGATGATGATGGGCATCCTTGTTTCACTCCTGATCTTATTGGGAAGGCTTCTAATTTATCCTCATTGCATATGATGCTTGTTGATGGCTTTAGGTATATACTATTTATTATTGTTAGGAAAGATCCTTCTATTCCTATTCTTTCCAGTGTTTTCAATAGGAATGGATACTGTATTTTGTCAAAGACTTTTTCAGTATCTATTGAGGTAATCATGTGATTTTTGTTTGTTAGATTGTTGATATGGTTAATTATGTGGATGGTTTTAGGAGGTAAGGGTTTAAAAAAAAAGATGGGAGATGGCTGGAAAGCTATTCTAAGGCACTACAGAGAGGCTGCATTCTGCACTGATGGAAGGACCACCCGCACAGAAGAAATCACAGATCTTTGAATCACAGCGTTGAAGGATGCTATTACATGGATAATACCAGCCTTTACTGTCATCAACTTTATTTCATTGTTAGTTAGCCCAATGGATTGTTAGTAGTAGAACCTGTTTTTGTATCTCCGGTATATAACAACATTTCTGACACATAGTAATTGCTTAATAAATTCTTGTTAAATAAATGACTTGTTGGTTTGTTTTAGAAGAGGAAAAGAATGAGACAATTGTATTTAGAGGCTTAGACCCCATAGGTCCCCCAACTCTGATAAAGGTTATTTAGTTTAATCCCCCCAATTTGTAGATGAGGAGGAAATAAAGGCCAAGAGAAGTTATGATGTCTCAAAGTCACTCAGTCATATCATAAGAAGATATGAAATTCCTGAGATGGATTTTAGGGAAAATATCTGAAACACTTCAGCTGGTTTTAAATTATTTAATAAAGTGAAGGCCATTACTTTAAGTAATGTGCTTTGGTTAATTGATAATCCTCATAAGAAGATTAAATTATTATTATATTCATGGTATTTCTCACCCCCACTTCAGGCATGAATTCCCAGGCCAGAAATATAGTGGACTTTGTAGGCAAGAAGTTCAAAAGTGGTCCAGCTCTATTGCTAGGTTTATTTTAAAGATCATTCCATAAAGCAGAATTCTATTTCTTTCAAACTCTTAAGTTATCATGTCTGACATGTCCTCTTGGAAGCCAAGAAATTTAGGGCTATGGTATTTTTTAATATGGAGTGAGTGGTAACTAGATTCTATTAATAGATTAATTAATTAATTAGTAGATGGTTAATAGATGTCTGAATTGCAGAGACATTAGAATCAGAAGGAAAATCAAGTAGTCTTTTTTAAATTTAATTTTATTGATTAATTAAGAAAATTTTTCCATGGTTATATGATTCATGCTCTTTCCTTCCCCTCCTCCCACCCCACTCCCATAGCCAACGTGCAATTCCCCTGGGTTTTACATGTGTCATTGATTAAGACCTATTTCCATATTATTGATATTTGCACTAGGGTGATCATTTAGAGTCTACATCCCCAATCATATCTCCATTGACCCATGTGATCAAGCAGTTGTTTTCTTCTGTGTTTCTGCTCCCACAGTTCTTTCTCGGGATGTAGATAGTGTTCTTTCTCATAAGTCCCTCAGAAATGTTCAAGTAGTCTTAATTAAAAACACCATAGCCCATTTTGGCAGTGCATCATTAAATCCTTTGAGGATATTTTCACCTGATTGGATCAGCTCCTTCATTTAAAAAATCCCTGGGGAAATGTATTATGGTAACTGTACTCCTCCTCCCCTCAATGCTGAGAACTACTTTCCACTTGCTATCACAGAGCTCATAATATCATAAAAGAAAGTTTTATTTTAAAATGGAAAACAGGGGCAGCTAGGAAGCTCAGGAGATTGAAAGCCAGGTCTAGAAATAGGAGGCCCACGATTCAAACATGGTCTCAGACACTTCCTAGCTGTGACCCTGTGCAAATCACTTAATATTTGTTGCCTAGCCTTTACCACTCTTCTGCCTTGGACCCAATACACAATATTGATGCAAAGGTTGAAGTTAATGGTTTTTTCTTGATGAAAAACAAAAACAAAAACAAAAAACTCCCAAAACCTTTCAGGAGTGATATAATCCCAAAGATGTATGGATCTCCCAAGTCATGGTCTCTAGTATTAAAATTGTCCCCAACTTCCACCAAATATCAAGTCCTATCTGTGCTTGCTATGCTATTCTTGTCAAAGGAGGAAGCATGGCATATCTCCCTTGTGTCTTCGAGGTGCTCTCCCCAGTTGCTTTTAGCTACTCCTTCCAGGTCTTCTCTTCTCTCTTCTTCTCAAGTCCTTACCCTCTAATGAGCTGCATCACCCAATACTATGTACACCTTCCCACAGACACCATTAATTCTCCTCCATTCCTCAAATAGGAGAGATAGGAGAAAAGGAAAGGAGAAAAAAAGGAGAAAATATTCCTGTACTTCAAGAAAGAATGAGGTAAAGATCCCAGTACTGACAACCTGGGTTCTATTCAAATATGGACCCAACCAACTAATATATCTGGTGTAACCACATGGAAAGTAAAATCATCCAGGCTCTCCTGATCCCCATGAATTACTTTTCTTTTCTTTTTTTTGAAAAGATTTTTTTGGGAAAGGATAGTAGATTGTGCTGAGATATTGAGTTGCTGAAATATAAAAATTATTAGAAACCTTGTGGTGCTGCTCCCCACCAAGAAAAACCAATAAAGATTAGGTTGAAAATAAGTGAATCAAGAATCACAGACTCCAGATGAGAGTTCTGGAGATGAGGTAAGAACAGATGCCCTGCTAATGACTTTGAGATCAGAGTAGATTTTGTCACAGTAAGGACGGTAAGCAGGGCTATGTATTTGAGCCCAAACTCCATCATACATGACTGAGATGCTTTAGCCCAGATTTCCAATCTCATTTCTCCACTGGAGAGCCCAGTTTCTTCTTATTTAGCTCTCTGGATAAGCAAAAACAATATTAATAGAAGGCAAGGGAAGGGAAGGGAATGCTCTTCTCAGCATGGGTTACCATAGGAATTGGAAATGTAAATAGTAAGTTGGAATAGCTTACCTCACTGTTGTTTCTGTTGCTGAAAGGTTTTATGTAAGGTCACTCAGTGTTCAAATATCTGGTTATTGGAATGGTTATAGAAACAAAAGATCCGTGACTTCATCAACGTAGGTACTCTCTCTTTCAACGCAGGACAGAGATTAGAAGTTAAGCTCCTTGAAATTAGAGATTGTATCATTCTTTCTATCTATATTTATTCATTATAGAATATAAATTTATAAATGCATATGATAATGTATTTATACATATGATGTATAATATAGATTTAATAAATGTATTTATAAATTTATTTCTATTTTTATTTATTCTGTATATCAATCTTTATTTCTATCCATCCATTCATCTATCAGTTTGTCTGTCTATAATATCTTTGCTGAAGGGAGCTGGGTGGTACAGTAGATTGAGGTCTGGACTTGGAGTCACAAAAACATTAGTTCAAATCCTGCTTCAGATACTTATTAGCTATTTGACTATGGGCAAGACAATTAAGTCTCTCTACCTCAGTTTTCTCATCTATACAATGGGAATAACAATAGCATGTACTTCACAGGGTTATTTTGATAATGAAATGAGTTAATATACAAAGTGCTTGGGAAATGTTAAGGCACTATATATGAGGGCTAACGATTATCAGGTTATTTAACTTCTCTTTCTCTAAATTTATAAATTTTATGTGTAAATTGGGGCAGTTGCAGATAGGTTAGTGGATAGAGTGCTGAACCTGGAGTCAGGAAGATCTGAGCTCATATCCAGCCTCAGATACTTACTAGCTGTGTGATCCTGGGCAATTAGTCCTGTTTGCCTCAGTTTCCTCATCTGTAACATGAGCTGGAGAAGGAAATGGCAAAGCAGTCTAGTGTCTTTGCCCAGAAAAGAGTCAGCTACACCTGAAATGACAACCTGAACAATAACAACAAAACGGGGATTGGCAATATCGCCTTGTGAATGAGATAATATACATCAAGGGATCTGCAAACCTTAAAATGCCATATAAATACTAACCATTACCTGACCCATTAGAATGTAAACTCCTTGAAAATTTCCTGGCCACATGAACCTGACATGACTATCTATTTTCTCTGATCCTCTCAATCTCTCAACCTTCTCCAAAACAGAAATTATGCATCAAAGATAAAACAATTTCAAATGTTCCCATAGTCTAGGATGCCTGGAATCCAAAAGAAACTTAAGAAAAAACACCCAAACTCCAGAACTGATGTTTACTGACCCTTTTCTCAACTCTACCTTCCACACTTCTGGCAGTAAGACCACACTAGCAGATACATGTATATAATAGAGGCTTCTATCAAAACCCACCTATTCTCCCCATTTCTTCCCCTTCTCTTTCCATTGTCATAGAGACACCAGCTCCAGGCTGTGGAAGTTTGCTCAGTCCTTGATAAAATCTTGGCCATAACCCTTAAGGAGTGGAAGCCTGCCACTGGTTTCCACCCAGAAGTACCAATGCTGCAAAGCTCTAAACTGCTGTTGTTGGTGCCAGTAGACTCTGAACCACCAGTAAGAGAACTGAGGAACATAGGGAGTGAGACATGTCACCAGGATAATAGGATATTATCCATGTTGGTGAAGGGGTATAGCACTCCCCTAAGACTGAGAGAAAGAACACAGCATCCATCTGGGGCCACTTCTGACCACCCAAAAGTTACTTGGGGCAGAAACCTAGGCTGGCACCCCATGAATTTCCCAAAGTAGGAGGAATCTGAGATGTTTTGAGATCTTTCCCCCACAGAAACCGAAATCAGAGGGGAGGGAATCAGAAAATGAAAGATAAGGAAAGAAAGAGGTATATATGTTGGGAGGGGGCAAGAATGTGTAGACTGAAAGTACCAAAGATTTTAGGAAGAAGAACTCTCAAAGACCTTGAATATGAACAGATAAATCAACAAGGAAAAAAGTAACAGGAAGAAATATGGTCTCTAGTCTAGTCAATTAGTTCAGGCATCTATGAATAAATACTGCAAAATGAAAGAAAATGATATAACAATTGATGAGACAAAGAGAAGGCCCAGTGGCATTTGAGGAGAATATGGAGCCACAATATGCAGTTCTTGGATTTCTTAAACACAAATGAGAATTATGGGTGCAGAATTTATGTCCTAGCTAGCAAAAACAGTGAAGAGCATAAAAAAACTGGAATCTTCAATGGCAAGTCTCACCAAAGAAACAAAAGAGAACAATAGATTGGGGTTGCAAATACAAAGGAGTAAAAGACAACCTAGAAGAAATGCAAAACCCAAAGACATTAAAAGAAAATATACCTTAGAACATATGGATCTCAAAGATGAGGTACAGAGGGGCATAGGTTTCCCAGAAAAACACAAGACAAAAAACCTTAATACATTAATGAAGGAAATCACAGAAAAGAACTTCCTAGAACTTCTGAGTCTTTAAAGAGAATACCAAATGAAATGATATTGAGAAAGGACTCTACGAGAATCCTTTTATAAGACAAATATACTCCTAATTCCTAAATCCAGTAAAGATAAAACATAAAAGAAAACTACAGGCTAATATCATTAATGAACCTTGATTCAAAAATTTTAGACAAAATCCCATCAATCAGATTATAGTGGTTATAATCAAATGAAATTTATATTAGTGATGCAGGAATGGTTTAGCATCAGAAAAACTGTTGACATAATTAATCATATTAAAAATCAAAACATCCCAAACCACATAATCATTCAAATAGATGAAGAAAACCTTTTGACAAAGTAAAACACTTTTATGATTAAAAACTCTATGAAATAGTGGAATAGAGGGACCTTTTTTAATATCATAAAAAGCATCTGTCTTAAGCCAAAAAAACCCCATCATGTGCAATGGATATGTACTAGAATCTTTTTCAATAAATATAAGAAAGATGCAAGGGAGCCCACTCTCCCCACTATTATTTGATAGAGCTCTAAAAATGGTAGCAACAGCAATAAGATAAAAGAAATTAATTAAAGATAAATAAAGAGGGTATAAAACTATCCCTGTTTTCTGATGATATGATAATTTACTTGGAAAACCCCATGGAATTGGCAAAAATACTAATTGTAACAATAGCTTCAGCAAAGTTGTAGACTGCATTTCTATATAATCAGCCCCATTTCTATATAATAATAATTACAAAGCACAAGAATTAATAATAGAAAGTCTTATTATGAATAACTGCTAAATGCATAAAATATCTTGCAATCAACCTCTCAAAGCACACAAATAGATTCAATTACAAAATGTTCCTTAAATAAGTAAAAATGGGGGTAGCTGGGTGGCTCAGTGGATTGAGAACCAGGCCTAGAGATGGGAGGTCCTACGTTCAAATCTGATCTCAGACACTTCTTAACTGTGTCACTCTGGGAAAGTCACTTGACTCCCATTGCCTGGCCCTTACCATTCTTCTGCCTAGGAACCAATCCACAGTATTGATTTTAAGATGGAAGGTAAGGGTTTAAAATAAACAAATAAAAACAACTAAATAGCTGAAGGAATATTTATTGCTCACCAAGTCAATATAATAAAAATTAAAATACTGTCAAAATTAATTCATACTTTTAATCCTTTGCCAATCTAATTGCCATGGGGATACTTTTCATAGCTTGATTAAATTTTAACAAAATTCATTTGGAAAACAAAAGATCTAGGATAGCATAGGAAATGTGAAAAGACATAAGAATGAAGGGAAAATATGCTTCCAGACCTCAAACTATATTATAAATCAATAGTTATCATAAAACCATCAGGTAATGGTTAAAGAGTAAAGAAACAGATCGATGGAATACAGTAGATAAAAGGCATTAAGCTATGCCCAAAGGATTGAAAGACTGTCTGCCCTTTGATCCAGCCATACCACTGCTGGATTTATATCCCAAAGAGATAATAAGGTAAAAGACATATACAAAAATTTTATAGCCACGCTCTTTGTGGTGGCAAAAAATTGGAAAATGAGGGGATGTCCTTTGATTGGGGAATGTTTGAATAAGTTGTGGTATCTGATGGTGATGGAATACTATTGTGCTAAAAGGAATAAAGAACTGGAGGAATTCCATGTGAACTGGAATGACCTCCAGGAATTGATGCAGAGTGAAAGGAGCAGAACCAGGGGAACATTGTACACAAAGACTGATACACTGCGGTACAATCGAATATAATAGACTTCTCTACTAGCAACAGTGCAATGATCCAGGACAATTCTGAGGGACTTATGAGAAAGAATGCTGTCCATATCCAAAGAAAGAACTGTGGGAGTAGAAAAACATTTCTTTGATCACATGGTTCAATGGGGATATGATTAGGGATGTAGACTCTAAATTATCACCCTAGTGCAAATATTAATAATATGGAAACGGGTCTTGATCAATGACACATGTAAAACCCAGTGGAATTGTGCATTGTCTATGGGAGGGGGTGAGAGGAGGGGAAGGAAAGGACATGATTCATGTAACCATGGGAAAATATTCTAAATTAATTAAATAAACAAACTTAATTTCTTAAAAAAAAGGAATCCAGAAATATTAGATCTATAAAACATCATGCTTGATAAAATGGATAACATATTATCTAAGGGAAAACTCTCTATTTGATTTTAAAAAGTACTCACAAAACTGGAAAGCAGTTTGGCAGAAATTAAGCTCACACCATACACCACAATATATTCTAAATGGAAATGTGACCTTAATATTAAAGATGAAGCTATAAAAACTCAGAAGAGTAATAGATGAAGCTCTCACAGCTATGGGTAAGAAATGTATTCTTAGACAAATAAGAGATAAAGACAATTACAAAAGATAAAATCAATAACTTTTATTACTTGAAATTGAGAAACTTCTGCATAGGCAATATTAATGTACCTAGGATAAGAAGGGAAACAGTTAATTGGGTAAAAAATCTTTGTATCAGATTTCTCTGATAAGTGTCTGCTATCCAAGAAATATAAATTATATACACATATATATTCATATACTATTCTTCTATAGACAAATGGTCAAAGGCTATGAACATTTCTTTAAAGAACTGTAAAGTACTCACAACCACATAAAAAAAATACTCCAAATTAGTAATAACCAGAGAGATGCAAATCATAACAACTCTGAAGTTTTATCTCATAACTTGTCAATTGGTAAAAATGTAATAAAAAAAATCCTGCAACAATCAATATTGGAGAGGTCCTAGGAAAGTAGGCACATTAATACACCCTGGGTGGAGTTATCAAGTGGTACAACCACTTTGGAAAGCACTTTGAAATTGTGCAAATAAGGTGACTGAAATGTTTACACCTTTGGAATTGAAGATTCCATTATTGGGTTTTTACTCCAAGATAGCCATTAATAAGAAAAAATCCCTGTGTTCTTTAAATGTTTATAATATCATTTTTGTGATACTTAAGAATTGGAAACAAAGCAGATCTCCATCAACTGGAGGCTAGCTAAACAAATAGTGGTTGTAATGGAATACTCCTGTGCTGTAAGAAATTATACATGATGAATACAAAAAAGTGTGGAAAGATTTATGTGAACTGAAGCAAACTAAAGTAAGCAGAGTCAAGAAAAAAACATACACAGCAACTACACAATGTGAATGGAAAGAACACACCAAGAAATCAAAAGGAAATGTAACAAAATCATAAAGATCAAATGGGACTTGAGAGATAAGAGAAGATACCACCAATCTACTCCTTTGTATAGGTAGGAGATGCACAGATATAACATACTGCACATTTTGTTAGACTTTTTTAATATATTGCTTAGTTGTGCTGACTTTTCTTTTCCTCTCTAAAAAAAGTTCTATTTTTCCTATGGGATAGCTCTTAAGGAGAGAGAACTGGAGGAATATATGGGATATTATGGTGATATGAGAAACAAAATATTTTTGAAACAATTTTAAAAGAATGCAATCTCCTTAATGTGCACTTAGTAAATGTTAGTTGATTAGTTGGTTGATGGGATTGATTATTAAGACTTATGGCTAGAAGGAACCTTAGAGATCATATTGTCCAAGGCTCTCGTTTTCATAAAGGAGAAAAGAAAAAAACTTGTATAAGGTGTCAAGGATAATAGGTAACAGAGTTAGGTTCTTTGGTCCCAAGTCCAGTACTCTTCCTAATATGCCCCCATACCTTTGTAGATTATTTTGAATTGCTGTGGCCAAGAACTCAATCAACCAGTCTCCACTCATTTGGTGATGAATCTCTCCATACTTCCCTAGGCTGGTCTTAAGATGGCAGCATATCACTGGACCATCCTTGAATACTTTCACTTCTCTATGTTCTATAAAAGTCTATACTCCATGGGCATAGCCTTATAGAGACCAGGGTCATCATTATTTCAAGATGAAAATTTTAATGGTAGGGGTAAGGGATACATGATGTAAAATAAGAGATTATTTGAAAATCATATATATTTGACTTGGAACACATCCAAGAAGCAGTGAGGCATAATGGAAAGATTTAGAGTTCAAGGACCCAATTCTAGATGGGTTCTATTTCTGTCAATTACTTCCTGTTTCATATTGGTCAATTACTTCCTCTTACTTGAGCCTCCATTTTGTTATCAATAAAAGGATAAGTTTGAACTAGATCAGAGGTTCTTAATCTTTTTTCTATCATGGCTCTCTTTGGTAAATGAAACTTGTCATCTCTTTTATCAAAATAATGACTTTAAATTCATAAAATAAAATCCATAGGATTATAAAAGAAACTTTTAATATCAAAGTATTTAATAAAATATTTTTTAAAGACAAGTTCATAGACTCCAGATCTAGAGAGAACCACAGAACTAGACCACACCTAAAGTTTCTTTTAATTCTAATTCCTATAATCTAGTTGCCCCAAAGAATGAATGAATGGTTTAAAGAGGAAGGAGAGAGAGGAATTCTGAAATACTGGAAAGAGGACTAAATCAGGAGTCAAAGGTTCTGAGGTTGAATCCTGGCTCTGTTGCTTATCACCTGACTCCTAGAGAAAGAAAGTTACTTACCCAGAATCATAAATCATATAACTTTGGGCAAGCCACTTAAACTAGCTGGACCTTAGTTTCCTTGTATGCAAATTTAAGGGTTTGGGTTAATCAGTGGTTCATGCTTAGAGGTTAATGAACCTCTTAAGGAATTGTGATAATGGTCCAGGAGATTTGTGCTAAAAATTCTTCAATGGTGCCTAAGTCATAATAATCATCCAATTATTTACAAAAAAATATTTTTCCTCTTTTACAATAAGCATGTGCATGTTTGAAGCATTATAGGTCTGTTTCTGTAGCAATTAGAACCATCATAATCACTCATACAACTATTTTGGTGTTTGCCCAGTGATTATCTCAAACTTTGGCTGCTTCTGACTAAAGACAAAATGTTACTGCAATTCCTCAACCTGTCATCAAATTGTCTTCAAACCACCTCATGGATTCAACATTTGAGTTCAAACTAATTTCCAATGAATGATGAGATACATGCATATACATACCCTCATTTTTGTTACGTATGTAATGCCAGGGTAGCTCCGTCTTCCCCTCTGGTACCCTGTAATTGTATCCATCATCTGTGTCAGCATATTTTCATGATGTTACAAATGTTTGCATTCTTGCAGAGCAAATGTCAGGTTGGTCGAAAACCACAATAGCTAGGCATGAACATTTCAAACCATCTTGAAACCATCAGAGAACATCACAAACAAATCTTAATTGCCTCTCATTGAGGTTTTAAATCTGTTTCCATATTTAAATTTATCCTCAACTTTTATTACTAGTCTTCTACCTGAAAGAGTTTTAGAGAACAAGTTGGTGACACTGAACAGTCATTCAGTCAAATTTCTACATTCAGTGTGCCAATGTAGAAGAAGAAAAAAAGTCACATCTGAAGAGATTATTTCTTTATAAAGGTTAGCTTCTTTATAAATATTGTGTAAAAATGAAACCATAAATGCAATTCCACTTTAAGTATTTTTATTATTTAATACAATACCTGTCATTAGCCAGTAGAGAAGTAAATATTTTTACAGGATGACTTGCTGTTCATTTTCATCAATTGATTAGGTGGCTAAAAAAATTGTTCTTAATGAATTTCTATTACTTGACAAAGGAGCTTGCAAAAATTCTCCTACCATTTCCCCACTATTTATTTTGTGAACATGAATTTTCACAACACAACAAAATATAGAAATAAACAATGTGGAACCAAATTTAAGACTGTATTGGTCTAGTGTTGGGCCAAATGTTGGAAAATGTTGGAAACCTTTATTCAAATAAAAAGGTCCAACATAAAAATTAAGTTTACTTGAGATTATTATATTAAATATCTTCTAAATTATATCTTATTTCACTAAAATATTATTTGCATTCAACAAAATTGTAAAATGAAAATTTAAGATGAAGTCATAGATAATAGGAAACATATGAAGTCTTTCAGGATTTCTTCTTTTAATTCTTACAAAATGTCACACAAAATCCTCATAATTATTTTATAAGTAGTTTTATAAGTTTCTATTTGTAGCCATACTTGTGGGAAGAATACAACTTTATATTTTATAATTATATAATAATTTGGAGCTTTTGGGGGAAGTTGCCATTGTAGCTATTGTAAGCACTTAATGAATAACTTTAAAAGGGTATTATTAGGAGCCTATTAAGTTACCTGAGGTTAACAACAGTTTTTTTTTTCTTAGTTTAAAGAGATTCATGGAACAAAAGATACTGAAAACCATTAGACTAAAAGATACTCAAAGGTCCCTTTTGGGTTTAAATCTTCTAAGCCACAGTAGTAAGTGCTGGAGATAAAATCTGATACCCAGTCATTAGAATCCAAAACTATTGTTGGTTTATTCAGTCCTTTTAGTCCCTTCTGACTCTTTATGACTCAGTTTGGGGTTTTCTTGGTAAAGACACTGGAGTGGTTTGTCATTTCATTCTCCAGAACCTTTTACTGATGAGGAAACTAAGGCAAATGGGGTTAAGTGACTTACTCAAGGTCATACAAGTGGTAATTATCAGAGGCCAGATTTGAAGTCAGGAAGAGGAGTTTTCCTAATTCCAATCCCAGTGCTTTCTCCACTGGGCCACTTAGCTGCCACTGTTGGTTAGAATACAACAAATAATTTGGGGTTCATCAGAATTAATTATTTCTGGACTTTACTAAGATCTGGGATCCTATTCTAGGTGACAATATGATGTGAAAACTTAATCCTGCTATTGTTGTTGGGGAGGAATTCAATAGAAAAAAAGCTATTATTAGGTGATTATGAAAGGTTAGTTGGATATTCACATTGCTAGAGAATACACAGGTGCAAGATTGTTAAACAACTCTAGGTGGATATTTGGAGACTCCTCATCATTTGTTGGTTTTGTCAGTTCAAAAGTATTTCTTTCTTCTCAAGGCCCCAAGGATTGTCCATTTTTTTCTTCGTTTATCATCATAACCAGTTATTCTACCTTTTGTCTTTTCCTAAATTCACTGTGAAATGGAACTAATATTCCCAACATCTCTTCTCTTTTCATAGGCTCATAGGATTTAGAGCTAGATGAAACTATTGGAGGTTCTTAATCTCAGATACATGAATTTGTTTTAAAATTTTTAACCTATGTTTCAATCTTGAATTATTTGCATAAGACTATTCTTATTGATGGAGAGAATAATGAATTAGTGTTGTATACCTGAGTAAGAAAAATTATCATATGATCTATAAGAAGAGAGATGTTTTTCATTCCTACTTTGAAAGACATACGTGATTCCAGACTATCTCTTGAGAGAGATCCCTAGAGAGAGAAAAAAAGACTTTGGGAATTGGCAAACATGTAGGACTGGCGTGCCCCCAATTTTTGGCTTGTCACTTTAGAAACTTTGTGGAATTTTCCACTGGGTGAGATTGGTTGAGTTGAAATTTGTTATTCTCAGAGGGACAAATAATTCAGTTTGTATTTTCTAATACTGTATATTCTACTCTATAACTTCCCAAATTTCTGCTTCTATTTGCTTAGAAAAGTAGCTTTACTTGCTGTTCACTATTTGTGATGGTCTTTTGTGTAACTAGCATTTGGTGGGAAAGAGTCAAGCCTACAGGTATGAATCTGGAGCTATTTCTTTTCCTTTAGTGGTTTTTCCTTAAAGTTAGTGTCTTCCCACTGAGATCATCTCCAGCTTGTTGCATATTGTCTCCTTTATTAAATTGGAAGATCTTGGAGGAGAGGGACTAGTTTTATTTTTTTAGTGCTTGGCACAGTGCCAGACACATAGGAGGTAGTTAATAAATGGTTGCCAACTTGATTTGACAAGGGATAGTGACCAGGGAGACCAATTGCATTGTTGATTTTTAATCTAAGAAAATCATTCCCTGAGATCAGAAATGTTGTGGGAGAGGGAGAGTGGCAAATAAATATAATTATAATCTGGGAACCTTTTATCTAAGAACAGATCAACCATATTCATGGGCCCCTTTTTCTGTTTCCTTCTGGGCAGAAATCAAAGTCTTCTTTGGATAAGATCAGGCGAAATTTAAGAACTATATACCAATGCTTCCCTGTGAGCCACGTTTAGACAATCCAGGTAGATAAACACATCTCACACAGGCAATACACATATTACTTAATATTTTAATAACTATATCTCAATTGAATCGCTATCCATTGTAATTCTCTGGATTTTATTTTATGCCTTTAAAAACATCATTTTGAGAAAAGTCAGTAAATTTCATGAAACTGTCAGAGGAAACTGTGACATAAAAAAGGCTAAGAATTTCTGTTCTTGATTTAGAGCATTTATAGATAAAAAACTGAGGTCAAGAGATATGTTAAGTGGCTTGTTGAAGGTCACACAAGTAGGAAGAAGGTAGACTTATTAAATATCTACTGGGTATAAGGTGCTATATTAGGGATTTGGGATACAAAGATAAAGACAGACCATTTCCTGCCTCTCTAGAAGCTTACACCTACTAAGTGAGAGACTACAACAGACATATACATATATTTATGTGTATATATATATACATGTATATTTGTATATATATGTAAATGAATGAATGAGTGAATGAATGAATAACTATAAAACTCAGTTTCATCAGTGAGAGAGCACTAACAACTGGGTTGATTAGGAAACATCTTGTATATCTGAGATGGTATCTGAGTTATTCTTTAATTTAGTCAGCCAGTAAACATTTATTAAGCACTTACACCCTAAATGGACTTCTAGGTGGCATAGTGGAAAGAGTACCATGCCTAAATTGAAGAAGATTCCTCTTTCTGAGTTCAAATCTGGCATCAGACACTTACTAACTATGTCAACTGAAAGGATGGGTTTTGCTTTATGTAGTCTAAATACCAATCCTTTCTAGATGAGGGGTCTGATGCCACCTTCCTGATCCTAAGCTAAATGAACTCCAATCTGACTGTGGTTATAATAACAAGGTTTTATTGAATACACACAATTTGGGTAAGGTGATATGAGTGGGCTGTAGAGTTTCCTAATTTATACCCCAAATCTACCTTTTCCTACCCATCTGTCTTTCACAAGATTTCTCCAGTACTCGGCAAAGTCGAGCCTACTCTAACTTCCTCTCTGCCTTGATTTCCCCTTTCTGTCTATCTAAACCTAGTCTAAGCCCAAGAAAATAGAAATCGATTTAGGTTTGACTGCAGATGGAGTCTGAAGTCAGGCTTGATCCTGTTCACCTTGGTTAGAAACTGTTCACCAAGGGAACTGAGTACTTCAGATGAATAGCACTGACAGAGGCTTTCCAAATAGGATGAAATACTGGAAGAAGTTGATAGGTGTTAAATAGATGGCTAGTTGATGTCAGGAATCAGTCAGGTAATCAGGAGCTGGGCTCAGAAGAGTGTTTCCCCCTTCCCAGTTCGAATCTAACCCCTAGAGTCTGTCCTTTGCCCTGCGTTCCACATCTCAAAATTTCAAAATCTTTCCCTTGCCCGACTTCTGTTCTCTGTTCCTCCACTTCTCAGTTACTTTCCATCTTTTCCAAATTCCCATTTATGACACCCTGGGCAAGTCATTTACTCCTGTTTGCCCCAATTTCCTCTTCTGTTAAATGAGCTGGAAAAGGAAATGGAAATCCACTGGAGTATGTTTGCCAAGAAAACCTCAAGTCAAGTCCAAAGAGTCAGACACAATTGAAAAATGACTCAACAACAAAAATGTGCTGGAAACCGCTGGAAAGAGGGGTACAAAGAAAGACAAAAGACAGTTCCTGCCCTCAAGAAGCTCTCACTCTAAGGAGGGAAGACAATATACAAAAGGAAGATAAACAACAATGGCGGACATGAGTTAGGAGGAGAAGGAATTGGAGAGAAGTCCACCAGTGTGGGAAATGAAGAGGTGGCTAGCCTAGAAGACTTCCTTAAACGGAGGCTCTGGGAAGAGTTCCCTGATCTCCATTTTCCAATGAGAACAGGATGGAGGACCCCAGGGGCAGAGGGTCCTGATGGGAAGAGGTTCCAAGGGGAAGCCAGGTGAGAATCAATTCATAAGGGGGAGGAACAAAGGGAATGTAGATCAGATATAGAAATAATTTATTAAAAAGCAGAGAGGCAGCTTGTGGAATGTCATAAGGGAGCAAGTGGCCCCTGCATGAAGGATGGTGATAGGAAATCACACACACCTCCCCATTCATTACTTACTGACCCTTTAGGCAAATCACTTACCCTCCCAGGTACCTGTACCCCAGGCTTGTCTCAAGGGCCAAAGGAGATGACATATGTGAAGTGCTTTAACAGTTTAAATTTGAGCAATTTTAATTGAGACTAATTATCAGAAACTCAGCACTGAGCAGAGGATGACAGACCACAATGTCCCATAGGAGAAAATGTTATGTTTTCACTTGAAATGGATACATTTAATGTTAAAATGCTTGGCTGCTGAGCTCATAACCTGGCCATTGATTTACGCATGACTCCAGTTTGGGTGGAGTTGCTGATATTTTTTTTTAAATGAGGACATCACCCAAGATAATTTTGTGCAATAGGCTAGATTAAGGGCAGGGCAAAGTTCAGCAGGGACAATTAAAAAGTGGTACAGCTTCCTAGCTGTGTGACCCTGGGGAAGTCACTTAACTGCCATTGCCTAGCTCTTACCACTCTTCTGCCTTGGAACCATTACTTAATATTCATTCTAAGGCAGAAGGTAAGGGTTTTAAAAAGCACTACAGGAATGAGCCAAAGCTTTCTGACTGAGCTCTATGCAGCAGACTCTTCTCTCAGCAATCCAGCCTTCATGCCACTGCCAAAGGAGGGTTCCCAGTGACAGGTCCCAAAAAACTTCATCATTCCTCACAGCCTACAAGGTCTTCATATCAGCAACAACAGTAATAATTCAAATTATTATAGCCCTTTAATGTTTATAAAGTGTTTTCCTCCCAATAACCTTCTGAGGTAAGTAAAATACATATTTTACAGATGAGGAAACTGAGGCAGATGCTCAAGATGTTACAGCTATTAAGTATCTGAGGCAAGAAGTTTAGCCTCCTTTTATATTAATTTTTATAATAAGGTTCATCTCACCGATGAAGACTTTCCTGGCGTCCCTGAGAGAAGGGATGCTACAGAATGTTAAAAATAGAAGAGATGTTAGAGATCCATTCACACAATACTCTTACCTTACAGGTTTGGAAACTGAAGTTGAAAGGAGAAAGATGGCATCATGACTTGGACAAATCCCTGGGACACAGTTTTCTCATCTATTAAATGAGGGGATTGGAGTAGATGATCTCTTAAGTTCCTTCCAGACTTCAAGTTGTGACTTGCCTAAGGTCACTCAGCTAGTTAATAGAAAAGCCAAGACAAGAATCTAGTTATTCTGACTCAGTCATTTCTACCATGTTGTTAAGTTGTTTCAGTTGTGTCTGACTCTTTATGATCCTATTAAGAGTTTTCTAGGCAAAGATCCCAGAGTAGTTTGCCATTTCCTTTTGTAGCTCATTTTACATAAGAGAGGAAAGGGAGGCAAGTAGGGTTAAGTGACTTGTCCTGGGTCATACAGTGTCTGAGGCTGGATGTGAACTCAGGAATTTTTCTTCCTGATGTCAGGTTTCACGCTTTATCAATTCCACCTCGTTGCTGTCCTTTTTCTACTATGATTCCCTGGCTTAAAATGTATAAACTGGTCCCCATTTCAAAAACCACCAAAGAGGAAAAGAATAGGAATAAGACCCTCTCCCTCCCCACCTTGGCTGGTCACACACCTTTTGAAGGCATTCCTATTCTGCTTTCATAAATAATCAAAAAAGGCTACTCTTTGCTACCTGGTTAGTGAATTGGGACCAATTATAGAAGACTTTGCATGTTCCAAATCAGGGAGCAATGCCCTTCTATTACTTGTCCCCATGTCTTTCCCCAAGAAGGCTCCTCAAACTCTTTCACATGGGGATTGCATCAGCTGAGGCAGCTAAGAGGTATAGTGTTTAGGGAGGACTAGAATTTAAGTCAGGGAGACGAGTTCAGATCCTACCTCAGATCCTTGTTTAGCTGTGTGACTCTGGCCAAGTCACTTAACCTCATTAAGCCTCAGTTTCTTCCGTTGTAAACTAGTCATGATAATAATAGCACATATTTAAAGTGTTATAAAATCTCTTAGCTATAACTGAGAACATTATGAGTGTTCAGCAACCTCCTATTACAAAGTATACTATTTTGAAATTATAAAGTTTTATGTTTCATTGTAAGATATATAATAAGTACCATTATTATCCACTGTAATTTCTTAATATATATAAAATACTATTGGAGCATCTAGGTGGTGCAGTGGATGGAGCATTGGGCCTGGAGTCTAAAAGTCTAATCTTTTTAGTTCAATTCCAGCTGCAAACACTGTGTGACCTGCGGCAAGTCACTTAACCCTGTTTGCCTCAGTTTCCTTATCTGACAAATGAGTTGGAGAATGATGTGGCAAACCACTCCAGTATCTCTGCCAAGAAAACTCCAAATAAAGTATTTCTTTTTCCTCCTTTCTTTCTCTATCCCTTCCTTCCTTCCTTCCTTCCTTCCTTTCTCCCTTTCTTCCTTTCTCCCTTTCTTCCTTCCTTCCTTTCTTCCTTTCTTTCTTTCCCTCTTTCTTTCTTCCTTCCTTCCTTCTTTTCTTTCTTTCTTTCTTTCTTTCTTTCTTTCTTTCTTTCTTTCTTT
>NC_058131.1:60309878-60336971 GCF_016433145.1 Gracilinanus agilis | reverse complement strand
TTCTCTTTCTCTCCTTTTCCTCCCTCCCTCCCTTCCTTTCTTCTTTCCTTCCTCCCTCCCTTCTTTCCTTACGTCCTGCCTTGCTTCCTTCCTTGCTTTTTAAAAGCCTTTACTTTCTATCTTAGTAACAACTCTAAGACAGAAGGGCAAAAGCTAGACAATCATGGTTAAGCAACTTACTAAGTCATACAAATAGGAAGTACCTGAGGCCAGATTTGAACACAGGTCCTCCCAACTCCCCCTGGTCCTACATTCTCTGCCAAAACTTCCAACTTCATTCATTTACCTTATTTCCATCTAGTTATCTTTCATTTAGCAGATAGTAAAGGCCCAATTTGTGCTCTGCCCTGCAGGTGCTATGGCACTGGAGGTGGAAGAGTGACGGAAATATGGAATAATATAAAAGGCTGATTTTTTCCATGGGTGACTTGTATGTCTTATTTATTTATTTTATTTTATTCATCCCCTCCCCACATTATAGAAAGCATCATCCAACAAAATATATAGATTATTTTTTGGTGTTTCCACTTCTCAGTTCATTCTCTGAAGGAAGGTCTGTTTTATTGTAAGGTAACAGAGGCAGGGCTTGACCTCGGCTCTCCCTGATTCTGAGGTCTGCTTTCTGTCCCATCTCTCCCTCCCAAAGGCTGCCCCTTATTTTGTTTACATGGCATGCTTGGTGCCACACTCAGAAGCCCATCGTTCCCTGCTTCACCTTCTCCCTAATTCTCTCTCTCTAATTAGCAGCTGGTCTGCTACACAGAGCAAAATGCGAGCAGAATCTATTCCCACATCATCTCCCAGGAAAGTTCCATGTTCCTAGCTTAGCACATGGGCAGCCTCCCACCCCCTCAGCTTTTTCACACTTCTCAAGATGTCCATCACCAGGATTTTTTTTCTCTTGATCTTTTTTCTCCTGTTCTTCCCTTCCTATTAGAGATGATTAAGGAGAAGATGGACACCCAGATTTTCAGCCAGTTTCAGTCTTTCCTGGCTGGAGATGAGCAACAGAGAGGGGAAGATGGGAGGATCTATCTGGGTCACGTCCAACCCTGATGAGTTCCCCCCTTTAAGGTTACTTTCTTCAGCTTTTGCAGACACTCTCCCCTTCACCCCCCAAGGCAGTGCCATGATTTGTCAGCCTACATTCTGAAATGTCCTGTTAAGGAGCTGAGAGCTTACCCCAGGCTAAAAGTAAACTCGAACCAAAACAGTAATGAGGAGTTATCCAATATAGGGGCATAGAATTTTGAACTAGACATCATCTAGGCCACGGATCCTTAACCTTCTTTCTGTCATGAACTCCTTTGATAGTCTAGGGAAAGCCTTTGGATTCCTCTAAATCATGTTAACTGCATAGGATTGCAAAAGAAACCAATTATACTGAAATATAGTAATCAAAATGTTTTTAAAAACAAGTTCGGAGGGGCAGCTGGGTAGAGATTGAGAGTCAGGCCTAGAGACAGGAGATCCTAGGTTCAAATCCGGCCTCAGACACTTCCCAGCTGTGTGACCCTGGGCAAGTCACTTGACCCCCATTGCCTACCCTTACCACTCTTCCACCTATAAGTCAATACACAGAAGTTAAGGGTTTAAAATTTAAAAAAATAAAAAATAAATAAAAAAACAAGTTCGGCAAGAAATGAGGAGTAGATTAATTTTTTTAAACTTGGAAAGACCTACAGGAGATAATGAGTAAAATATACAAGTACAGATTTAATATTTGAAGAATATCTTGGGAATGTTCATCTCCAAAGAAAGAACTGAGAAATGAAAACACATAAGATATAACATATATATATATATATATACAGATCTGTTGCCAAATGTGTTGCCTCCTAGGATGTGGGGAGGAGAGAGAAGGAGTATGATACCTGGAAATAAATTCTATGAAGAAAAAATGAAAAATAATAAAAGAAGTTGACTGGTATAGCCAGTGACCAGAGTAAAATAATTGTTTGTTCATTAAATAAAATAAAAACAAGTTTTGGGCTGCCAGGTGGCTCCAGGACTGGAGATGGGAGGTCTTAGGTTCAAGTCTAGCCTCAGACCCTTCCTAATTGTGTGACTCTGGGCAAGTCACTTAATCCCAATTACCCAGTCATTACTGCTCTTCTACCTTGAAACTAATCCTCAGTTTGATTCTAAAACAAAGTGAAGGATTTAAGTTAAAAAGAAAATTAATTAATTTTAAAAAGTTGATAGATACCAGGTTAAAAGACCCCAATTAGTTCAATCTCTTCATTTTATAGTTTTCCCAAGGGCACACAGTTTGCCTCCAAGTCCAAAGCTTTTCCTAAACCCATAGCCTTGCCTGAAATAACTAGTAAGAGTCATGCTCAAGAAATATCCCAAGGACTTATGAGAAAGAATGCTATCCACATCCAGAGAAAGAACTGTGGGAGCGGAAACACAGAAGAAAAACAACTGCTTGACCATGGATTGATGGGGATATGATTGGAAATGTAGACTCTTAAGGATCATCCCAGTTCAAATATCAATAATATGGAAATAGGTCTTGATCAATAACACATGTAAAACCCAGTGGAATTGCTCATTGGCTATGGGAGGGAGTTGGGAGGAGGGGAGGGAAAGAACATGAATCATGTAACCATGGGAAAATTTTCTTAATTAATCAATTTAATTTAATTTAAAAAAAAGAAAAATCCCAAGGTTCCCAAATGATAGATTGACTTCTAACCCTCCCTTCCTCAGCGACCTTTTGGGTATCCTCAATATGGAACTTCATCCAAGACCTGCTTGTTCTCTCCTCTCCATCCTCTCCCAACACTCACACTGCTACCCTCCCAAGTACTCACACACAACACACATTCTTGAGCAGACAACAAAACAAACTGGAAAGGAAGGGACCATATAGATGGGCTCTTCAGGAAATGAGGATGACAGATCCTCAGCCTAAAGTCCCCAGCCTCCAAACTATCATTAGAAGCCTTTTCCAACCATTTTTAAGAGTCAAGAAAAGAAAGAGACAGATATTGCCAAAGACTGCCCCAATCGAGCATCCTCCCATAAAGCAGCAGGTGGAAAAAAATGACAGTAAAGCCTCCCAGTGGAACCTCCACTGTTGAGGAGCCAAGAAGCAGGGGATGCTTTAGTCAAATCCACAGCCCTGAAAAGAACAAGAGGATGCCCCGGCAGCCTCAGTGAGTCCCCTTTGCCCTTGGAGCTTCCAGCCTCTTATCCTCTGCAGAATGATCATTTATTCACTCTTTCATGTATTCATCCTTTATTGAGAACACAGAGGCATTATATGGTAGACTGTTCTGGAAGCACCAGGACAGGAAATACAGTGATGGGATGAAAGGGGTTTTGAAGACATCAGACAGGCATTTCATAGACTACATCTATCTTGTCTAAGCCTTTCACACAGAGGAAGAAACTGAGGCATGGGGGGATGGATAATGTAGTGAGCAGAGGGAACCTGACTGGCGATCCCCTGATGACAGATTCTGTACCATTTACCACCCCCTCACCTGACAGTCAGAGTTTGGCTGCTGCCTTGGGCTGAAAAATATTTTCACTGAAGAAATGAATTCAACCTACAAAGAAGATTATCTGGCTTCGGTTTTTTAAGTCATCAAAGTGCATATGCTACCCAGTTGTCATGTGAGTCTTTTCTGGCTCTGTTTCTTTTTCTTCTTTTTCATTAAATTAGAAAAGAAAAAAATACGCCAGAAAGCAAAATCTAGGAGGGCACATACGGATCCAAGCAGTGGTGGAATAGAATACCAAAGTAACTCAACAGTCTTGCAATTGTCCTGGGTCCAGTGAAGGAATAAGAGTCAAGGGGTCAGCATGATGTAGTGGCAAAAGCACTGGCCTGGGAGTCTAGAGATAATGGGCTCCATTTCTGGCTCTGCTGATAACTTGTTTTGTCACCTCGGGCAAGCCTATTCCCTCCAGGAGTCTCAATCTCCTCATCTTGAAAATGAGGTTGGTGTTAGTTGCCTTTAAACTCTAAAGTTCCATGAAAATGTCTCCTTAAGAATCCTCTTTGAAGCTAGGGAACCTTCCTTCTCTGATAAAAATTCTGAACCTCTTGAGAATTCCTTTCATTTATTACTACTATAGCTGATCAAAATTATACTTTAGATTAGTTCTTACCATGAGATCCTGTGGACCCTCCCTCACCAAAAAGGGTTCATGGGTGGATTTTGTGGGGTCTGTGACATATTATACCTTCATTTTGATGAATCCTATATATTTGATTTTATGCATCTAAAATAGTATTCTGAGAAAGGGGAAGAGAAAGAAACATTTACACATCTACTATGTGCCAGGTACTGGGTTAAGAACTACAAATATTTCATTGGATTCGTATGTTTTACCAAATTGCCAAAGGTGTCCCCGACACAAAAGAGGGCCAGAATTCTTGTAACTCAACCATCCAATTTTGTGAGAAAAGCAAATATGATTTTTGTAGCAAAACAAACAAACAAAAAGACTTGCATCAAATTATTGTTGCTGTGTCTCTTGTGGCTGACTCTTTGCAACCCCAATGGAATTTTTTTGGCAAAGATACTGGAGTGGTTTGCCATTTCCCTTTCTAGCTCATTTTATAGAAAAGGAAATTAAGGCAAACAGGACGAAGTGACTTGCTCAAGACCACACAGATAATTTATCTTTTCCTTCTCCATTTCATTTTATAGATGAGGAAACTCAGGCAAACAGAGTGAAGTGGCTTGCATAGGGTCACACAGATAATTTATCTTTTCCTTCTCCATCGCATTTTATAAATGAGGAAATGAGGCAAACAGGGTGAAGTGACTTGCCCAGGGTCACACAGATAATTTGTCATTTCCTTCTCTAGTTCATTTTATAGATGAGGAAACTGAGGCACACAGAGTGACCTGACTTACACAGGACACAGAGATAGCTTGCCATTTCCTTCTCTAGCTCATTTTATAGATAAAGAAACTGAAGAAACAGGGTGACGTGATATATCCAGGGTCTAGTAAGTACCTGAGGCTAGATTTGAACTCAAGAAAATTAGTCTTCTTGACTTGAGATCTAGTGCTCTATCCACTGCTTCACTTAGCTGCCCACTCTCGACAATATCATAACACAATTCTGCCTTTCTTTTGGGCACGCAGAAAATTTTGCTTGATTTTCAGAGATAATACTACTATGTTGTCAAAATATGTATATACTGTGACCCAGGGACTGAGGTGGAAGGAAAGCGTGTCCTTGGTGTTTGGGAGAAATGCCTTAAAGCTTCTGTTCTTGTTCCATCTTCTTAGTGAGTATCCTTTAGGAAAAACTAATTGATGTTAATTTGTTAATGATAATGGGTGCTAAACACTGGGTCACTCTGGGATACAGAAGAGATACTTTCATTAGTAATTGTTATTGGAGGACTGAACCAATAACATTGGAATTATTCTCATAATCCCGCAGGTCCATCCTTAGAATTCTGAAGGGGAGTATAACTAACCAACCTTCTTGGGGATGGGATAAGGACTCCAGAGCTTACATGGGATATATTTAGGATACTGCTACAAGAGGCACAATAGAAAGACCTCAGGACTTGAAATTCTGGGGCTGATTCATGTTAATTGTGTCATTTTGGTTAAACCATTTTGCCACTCTTCACCTCAGTTTCCCCAGCTGTAAAAAGAGAAGATTTAACTTTAATTATCTACCTTACAAGATGGTGGTTGGCATTATATGAAATATTGCATGGAAAACATTGTATAACCATAAAATACCCCTAAGGGCTCATTCTCCCACACCCCAATTCCCACTCCCAGAAGGCTAGATTCCCAGAGGGCTACCGATGACTATTCTCTCAGTATTCTACTGGCTAAGCTCAGGTTTTCTTCTACGTTAGCTCTGCTCCCTCCACTAGTGTGCTCCCTGTAATAATCAGCCAGATGAGCTCTATTCACTTTTACAAAAAAGGATTTACTGAGCAGTCACAGCAAGGTCAATAGTTGCAAAAGCAATTCTCCCTCCCCTTAACCGAAGGAATATTTTCCCCTTCCTTTACAAGATTCCTGGAGAGAATAAGCTCAAATTTAAAATACAATGTAATGAGGCACGTGTGTGGAGATTGGTTGGCTGTTGTCTTCTTATTCAAAGAGGACCAAAACGATATCACTATGTTGGAGACAGTGTACAGCTGTGGTTGATCAGACCAACATGAGCCCAGAATGCTCTACCATGGACTGGACACAAATAGCCTGTATGACCATTTGGGATGGAGATGTCTCTAGATTTGCACATCTCAGGTTTCTTTTGAGTTACTTCAATTCTGTTTTGCTCACTGTAAGTTATTTGGTGCAGGCATGTCATACAGGATGGTCCTGTGTCAGGGTTCTCCAGTTCATTTTACAGATGAGGAAACTGAGGCAAATAGAGCTAAGTGATTTGCCCAGGGTCACACTGCTAGTGTGTGTGACTGGTTTTGAACTCAGGAGATGAGCCTTCCTGACTTCGGGCTTTGTACTCTATCCACTGTGCCACTGAGGTGTCCCCAGAGAACACATCACATGTGGCCAAGGGATACCTTTTAACTCTTGTCCCTAGAAATTCTTTTTCTCCGTTTGTAGACTTCTCATGAATTTCCTCTTTGGTGTAGTTCTTTGCTAGGTGCCAAGCTTCAATGCCTTTCTATAGCCCAAAGCTGGCACTTCTTTCCATCACTAGAAGTTTAAGATCTCTGAAGCTTCCGCTGTCCACATCCATCCATGGAGGTAGACCTCTCCATCAGCCATTGGTGCCAACTTTAATGGATTCTGCCACTGCCTTGGGACCTCTGATGTCTTTGATGCATCTCCTGGGTTCATTTGGTCACCTGGGCATTCTCATCTCATAATATTATTTCTATTAAAAACCTAAATGGGTTAATTTAATTTTAAAAAGGAAAGAAGAAATTCAAATAATCAGTATCAAAAATGAAAAGGGTGGAACTCACCACCAAATGAAGAGGAAAATAAAACAGTCATTAGGAGCTATTTTACCCAATTATATGCCAATAAATCTGACAGTCTAAGTGAAATGGAGAAATATTTACCAAAGAAAAACATGAATGGGGGCAAAGGTGCAGCTAGGTGTGTCAATGGATTGAGAGCCAGGCCTGGAGACAGGAAGTCCTGGGGTCAAATATGGACTCAGACACTTCCTGGTTGGGTAACCCTGGACAAGTCACTTAACCCCATTGCCTAACCCTTACTGCTCCTCTGCCTTGGAACCAATGCGTAAAATGGATTCTAAGACAGAAGGTGAAGGGGCAGTTGGGTAGCTCAGTGGAGTGAGAGTCAGGCCTAGAGACAGGAGGTCCTAGGTTCAAACCCGGCCTCAGCCACTTCCCAGCTGTGTGACCCTGGGCAAGTCACTTGACCCCCATTGCCCACCCTTACCACTCTTCCACCTATGAGACAATACACCGAAGTACAAGGGTTAAAAAAAAAAAAAAGACAGAAGGTGAAGACAAACACCAAAGCAAGAGAGACACCATGAACTCCCAGGCACATGGTATCTAAGTGGGAAATGGGGCAGCCTCCTTCCCACCCACCCAGCAACTCATGGAAGTTCTTTGACACTCCTGTCAGGAAACAAAAGAGAGTGAGCTAGTAGAGGGTCATTCTTTTTTGTAGAGAGATTTAGTTCTGGGCTGGCACTTCCTGAGCCCGTGGTCCTTTTGACTCAGTCAATTCGAAGACTTCATTATCACACGGTACCAGCCGCTCCATCACTCATCTCTAGAAAGAGGTTCCCTCCCTAGCTTTCCAAGCGTTCGATTGAACCACAGGCAGGCAGCCATTGTTGGAAATCCTCTATGCCCCCCAGGAAAGGCAAATCGGAGCATTTTCCAAGGACTGTGCCCTCATTAGTCAGGCTCCCCATTACATACCCTCCATAAATGTGAACTCTCGTCTTGATGATTGATGGTGTCAGAGACGTTGGTTTTTCATGCTTTCCTACAAGAGAAGGCAAGGAAATCACGGGACCCCGAGGGATGAAAAATGACACTTTACAAGTTGTTATTATACCTTTTCCTGCCTGGAATTTCAGATCCTGGCAAATATTTTGCAGACCCTATCATGTAACTCTAAAAAAAATGCCCTTTGGGGATTGTAAGTGCCTTAAACTTTATTTCAAAGAGGACAGTTTATAGAGCTAACAGGATTTACCCGAAGCCTCGTGGTGTGTTACGATTGTAAGCATTACTATTATGTAGACCCCATGGTCTACATTTCACATTTTTCTCACCTGGTATAAAGCCAGAACCCACTGCTCCCTCTGCTTCTTTTTCTTTCTTGGCAAGAGTGAAGCAAGAACTGCCATGAGGAGCTTGGTTGAGGGAAAGATGCTGGCTGCCCTGTCTCTCACCTGGTTACCGTATGTCCATGAGCACATGCTATGTCTCTTTCTTTGGGGCTTGTATTTTTGTTTGAAGTCCAAGATGGGAGTGCTTGCTGACCCAAGCAAGTGCTGAGTCCGGAGTGGATTTTTGCTCTGTATTTATTACCTTTAGCCCGATTTCTGGAGCTGAGGGCGGTCTTACCTTCCAGCTCCATCTCTGACTCACGATTCAGCCTTGCGCAGTCAACTTCTCTCATGTGTTTCCTTCTCTTTATTGTTACCGACTGACCTGCTAGGACGGTTTGATGCATTAAGTAATTAGCCAGGTAGGCAATGGAAAGACATCAATTACCGTCCAGGGCTTTATTACTGTCACAAGTACCATGGTTACCAGCCTATCCGAGCATCATTCCAAGGAACTTACTAAGCTCGGAGAAGAAATCAAGTCAGACAATTGAGATCCAAGATGTCTGAAACAATTCTCATTAGCAGAGCATCTCAAAATTGAAACCTAAAACTCATTTGCTAACTGCTGACTAATGTACACGGGAGGGAAAAGAGGAACCCTCAATGCAGCTTTTAAAGCTTGGAACTCTCTGCTAAATGTTCCTTGCCTCCATGAATCACAGACCTCCAAGGGACTGAGGGAACTCAGTCCAATCCCTTCTTCTCTATTCCAGCAAGACCATTCTTGAGTCATTGCAGATAACTTGGGATTTATCCCATGACAGAAGTAAAGACTTCTAGAGAAGGAGATCTCATGACCTCCTCAGCAGCATTCCTCTATTTCGCAATCCCCATTTTCAGGGATATTTTCATTCTATCTTAATGCTGAAATTTAAAATATCTTCTATGTAGACACAGAGAGATTAGTTCTGTATTGCCCATATACATGATCATTCATTCAGTAAGCATTTGGTAAGCACCAAGGAAATGTCAGGCACTGTGCTAGGCATCAGAGATACAAAGATGAACATTATAGTCCTTGCCCTCAAGGAACTCATTTTCTCTCGGGAAGACAACACAGACATAGTTAAGTCTACGAAAGAGGTAGTTAGTGAGCACGTCCAGAATGTTCAAGTGATATGATCTCCGCGTGGACTTTGGAGCATCATCAGACATCCTCTGGGCTGGTTCTTTATCCAACCATTTGTCAGCCACTCAGTTGGAGCCATCAGCCATCTTGAAGTGAAGTCCTGATAATGGAAAACCCTAGACAATGGAGTAGCAATAAAACGATACATGGGTAGAATTCCCCAATTGGCCAGGAAGCCAAGATCTGTGACTGGTCCTCTCACCAGTATGGTAGCAGGAGGCCTTTTTGGACTTCCTGTGGAGTGTTACAAATAAAATTAATATAGAAGGATATATTTAAAAATATTAAGGGTTTATTGTAATCCATATTGATAATTAAGAAAACCGCGTGCCTGCTAAGATCTAATTCAAATGGCCCCCCCATACCTTCCCCTTGGCTGCTTCCTAGCAAAGAGGAAGTACCAATCAAGTTCTCTCTATTTAAGCTTCTCTTTACGTTGGCTCACATCACCTCGTAAGAAGGAAGCCCGTTAAATCATGGGAAATGTAGTTTGAAATGAGATCCAAATGTCCACAGGAAGTTTTAGACCAGAGACCTCAAAATAAGTTCAAGGCTCCCCAAATTTCCAGTATCACAAGAGGCAGAACTGGGGTCTGTTCAAAAGGCACTAACTAGATCTCTTGGGTTGATGTGAGAACAAGCTATTGTGGGCATCTGAGTGGAAGAAGGAGTCTCAAATTCTCTCTCCTCCAGAGCTGGTGCAAAGCCTGAAAGAACTAAAAACTCTGCTGTTGCTTCTGCCGGTTCTATCTGTCTTTGCCCTTCTTTAAGGCGGAACGCTCTGACCTTGTAAACTTCCGAAGGTCAGAATGGCAGGCCACGAGAGGTGGCTGGAGTCTGTGTCAATATTTGCCAGCAGCTAGAGAGTGAGGAATGAAGTCCTAAGCAATCCACCTGAGCTAGTCTAGCTGTAGTTGAAATATAGACTTATTTAGCAGCTAGGATATAATTCAAAGGACTAGGACCAGTGTTATAGGAAACTGCCTTAAGTGTGAGCTCGCTCTCTCCAGGAACTGAGGTAGTGTAGGGGGAGAGAATATAATGTTTGGTCTTCCTGTATCTTCACAGTAAATATGCCATTGTTAGAGCTAACTGATGAAGGCAGCAAGGTAGCACAGTGGATAGAACACCAGACTTGGAGTAAAGAAGACGTGGCTTTATATCTGGTCTCAGACATTTCCTATCTATGTGACCTTGGGCAAGTCACTTAACCCCAATTGCCTAGATCTTACTGTTCTTCTGTCTTAGAATTGATACTTGGTGTCGATTCTAAGATAGATGGTAAGTGTTTTAGGGGGTAAAAAGCTAATTGATGCTAACTGACTTAATTGGAACTGTGGTGTGGATTATTATTATATCATTTGGTGGCTAATAGTGGGGGAAACACCCCAGAATTGGGGATTAAATTGTGCCTGGAATTGGAAAGGCAGGGAAGACCAATGTGTATTTCATTTGGGAAGCCACAACATTTTCAATGATTCCCAAGCTGCTTGATCTGCAAAAGCCTCTATTTTTAATCTCAATATTCTCCCAGTGATGCTGTGAATCATGGACCTCAGCGGAATCGGTATTTCATGTGACCCACAGGACAAGAGAAAAAGGCAGATGGCAGATCTCACTTGGCTGCATCATGTCACTAATGATGATGGGCACACAAGAAATGGTCCAAGGCTTATGGGCCATAATGTCTCAAAGGGAGGGACCTCTATTGGATGAGTAAAATCAAATGAGTCTGTGCTGTATTCCATGCTCAACCCAAGCACTGTGCTTCTTGGCTGATTGGGGAATCCCATCCATGTATTGCTTTATTGCTACTTCATTGTCCAGTCCTGCCATTATCAGGACTTCACTTTGAGATGGATGACTGCCATAAACACAGCATTAACGAGGCTGTCAAATGGTTAGTTAAAATTCAATTTCTGGAAAAAAAATGAATTAAATGTTGCCATTTCTCCAATAGCCCAGCATGACCTTGCAACCCCTTGGGCTACTTCACCTTGTCACTTAAAAACAACAACAACAACAACAACAAACCCCTTAGCTTCCATTTTGTTCTAAGGCAGAAGACTGGCAAGGGCTAGGCAATGGGGGTTAAGTGACTTGCCCAGGGTCACACAGCTAGTAAGTGTCTGAAGCCAGATTTGAGCTCAGAAAGATGAGTCTTCCTGACCCCAAGCCCAGTGCTCTATCCTCCATGCCATCTAGACCAAGGGAAAGTATGGAGGGAAGCCTTACTATTTTCCTAAACTAGTTTCTTAATTAAAATTCTCTTTTCTCTAATACATCCTCCACATGAATGTCTGATAGATTCTTAAAACATGGATCCCCAAATGGCACCCTTTCTCCCCCTCTTAACAGTCCTCAATGGCTCTCTCTGGCCTCTAAGACAAATTTTAAATCTTCTGATTAGCCTTTGGAGTATGCCACAAAACATCTAAAATCTGCTTCTTCAGCTTTATTTCATATTACTCCCCTTCGTGGACTCTCTCCTGGTCAAACTGGTCTGGGAATTGTTCCATATTTATCATAGACCATCTCCTGCTTGAGGGCTTTTATTTATTTATTTATTTAATTTTGAAACCTTTACCTTCCATCTTGGAGTCAATACTGTGCATTGGCTCCAAGGCAGAAGAGTGGTAAGGGCCAGGCAATGGGGGTCAAGTGACTTGCCCTGGGTCACACAGCTGGGAAGTGTCTGAGGCCAGATTTGAACCTAGGACCCCTGGCTCTCAATCCACTGAGCTACCCAGCTGCCCCCCTTGACGGCTTTTATATGGGTGGCACTTGTGTCTCCCTCCAAACCTCTATCAAACTGTGGTTGTTCAGTCATTTGGGGTGACCCCATTTGGGATTTTCTTGTCTCAGGTAATAGCAGTGGTTTGCTGTTTCCTTCTTCAGTTCATTTTACAGATGAGGAAACTGAGGTAAACAGGGTGAAGTGACTTGCCCAAGATCACATAGCTAGTAAGTGTCTGAAACCAGATTTGAACTCAGGAAGATGGGTCTTCCTGACCCCAGGCTCTACACCATCCACTGTACCGCCTACGGTCACTTAACCCCAATTACCTAGCCATTACTGATCTTCTCTCTTGGAACTGAGTCTAAGACTAAAGGTAAGAGTTTAAAAAAAAAAAAGAAGTCTGAGGGATCATACCAGGGAAGGAGATCCCCACATCAATGTTATCACAACTGCCCCTAAAAATCCAAGTATTAATATTTGCAAATAATACTCTCAAGGTGATGCCTGTAAGGGATTATTTTTCAGCAACAAAAGGTTCTGTAACTTGAAAAAGCAGACATTATTTTCAAAGACTCTCTCTCTGAATATTATGGATATTTCATCTAATTCAAAAAGAAAAAAACTCTGAGTGAATAAAAAAAAAAAACAGGAAAAAAAAAGCTAGAAGTAAAGTTGGTAACTGATATTTCTAAATAGCCCAACTCCAGAAGGACTAATGGTGGCACTTAACTTAATTGTTTGGATTTGTGATGCATTTTCTCTATGGGTTATGAAAGCAATTATTACAAAATAAACTACTTGTGCCTCCATTATTATAAAACGCTCGCTCTAATGGCAGGAGCGCACCAGGTAGCAGGCCTTCTTAAGCACTTAGTGTTTTCGGAGCTCTTTCCGCCTCCTGGAGCTCCCCAGTATGTAGTTACAGTGAATTATTTCCCAAATATGGCTGCTTGCCTTCTTTCTAAGAATCTATATTAAGGTGGGAATTTTTAGTAGAAAAGTAATTATCCTGAAGAAAGAAGAAAAGTTCTTGATCCTTCCGAGACGTCAGAGCTCACCCAGGCTAGTTTTCCACCCAGCGAGGATGGGGAGGAAGGGGAGTGATAATCCCCTGAGCACCTCACATTTCTGGGGAAGGGCCAGTAAGATGGACGCAGTGATACCCTCCAGCCTCCTGATTTCAAGGGATGAGGGTTCCCTATCCAGAAAAACCTCCCCAAACCCCTTTATTGAGGATGCTTTGAATTCGTTTTACCAAAGACTAAGCCCCGTGTTGCATAAAAAATGTGGAATAATAGAGCTTTGAATGTGGAATCCAGAGCCTTGGGTTTGAATCTCCCCAGTATTTTGCTCCATTTGTGGTATTAAACAACTCATTCCCCTCCTCTTTGGGCTTCGTGGAAAATGAGGATGTTAAACTGCATGAATTCTGGGACTCTCTTTAGCAAGCAAACTGGGATTGAAAAGAGGATACATTTGGAGTCATAGGATCTAGATTCAGATCCTGCCTTGGCTATTTATTACCATTTACTGTACTTTTGCTTTCTTTTTTTTAACTCTTGACAGTCTGGCTACTAACCTTACTACTCTTCTAGATTGGAACCAACAAAAAAAAGTATTGATTCTAAGATGGAGGGTGAGGGGTTTTTAAGAGAAAGAGAGAGAGAGGATAAGAGGGAATGGAATTAAATGGCCAAATAGGAGTTTTGGCTCCTCAGCAAGGAGAAGGGACCACTTTTTGTCAGAGACTCAGAGAAAGGAGGAGAGAGTGGAAGATGATGGCAAGAAGTTTAAAATGAAGAGATGGAGAGGGAGAGATTTCCCATCCAATGTCCTCAATTTTTTTCAGTATGGTAAGAGGCAAGGTCCTCAACTAAATGAGAGGGGGAAGAAGAAAATAAGGGAGTCTTGAGGAGGGGAGAAGATTTGGAATAATTTCTGTAGGGAGTGGGATAGGGAATCAAGTAGGAAGAATTAGAAAAGATTGCCTTACTTTAGTGAAGATACAGCTGAAATTAAGTAGCATAATTTGTGTATAAAGTGTTGAACTTGGAATTAGGAAGACTTTTTAAAATCTAAAATTTTATTTTTTCCCCAATTACATGTAAACAAAAAATTTTAACATTTGTTTCTTAAAATCATCTCTTCTTCCTTCCCCCTCCCTGAGAAGGCAAACTTTTTCATCTAGATTATACATGTTCAGTCAAACAAAATATTTCCATGTTATCCCAGTTGTAAAAGAAAATACAGACAAAAACCAAGAATAATAAAGAAAAATGTAAGTGTACTCCAATCTGCATTCAGACTCCCATCAGTTCTTTCCCTGGAGGTAGACAGCGTTTTTCATCATGGGTCCTTTGGAATTGTCTTGGATTGATGCATTGCTGAGAAAAGCAGTCATGCACAATTGATTATCATACAGTATTGCTGTTACTGTGTACAATGTCGTCCTGGTTCTGCTCACTTCACTTTACCTGGTTCATATAAGTCTTCCCAGATGTTTCCGAAGCCTTCCTGCATGCCATTTTTTATAGCACAATAATATTCTATCATATATACTACAATTTGTTCTGCCATTTCTCAACTGATGGGAGATTGCCAATACTTTGCCACCAAAGAGAACAGCTATAAACATTTTTGTACATACATATCCTTTTCCTATTATTAAAAAAAAGTCTCTTTGGGACACAAAGCTAGTAGTAGTGATATTACAGAGTCAAAGAGTATGCACAGTTCTAAAGCCCTTTGTGTGTAGTTCCAAATTATCCTTCAGAATGGTTGGACTAGTTCACAACTTCACTAACAGTAGAGTCGCATTTTTTTCCATATCCCCTCCAGTATTTGTCATTTTCCTTTTCTGTCATATTAACCAATCTGATAAATGTGAGGGGGTACCTCAGAGTTGTTTTCATTTGCATTTCTCTAATCAATAGAGATTTAATACATTTTTTCATATGACTATAGATCATTTTATTTTTTTATCTGAAAATTGTCTGTTCATGTCCTTTGATCATTTATCATTTGGGGAATGATTTGCATTCTTATAAATTTGACCTAGTCCTCTACATATTGAAGAAATGAGGCCTTTATTAGAGAGATTTGCTGTAAATTTTTTTTTCCTAATTTGGAATCAGGAAGAATTAAATTCAAATCCTGCCTTAGATATATACTAGCTGTATGGTTTTAGGTAAGTCATTTAATTGCTCTCAGTCTCAGTTTCCCCATCTATAAAATGTAATAGTACCTGTCTCCCAGGGTTGTTGTACAGATCAAATGGGATAACATATGTAAAACATATTGCAAGCCTAAAAGACTATAGAAATGGTAGTAGTAGTAGTGGTGGTGGCAGTAGTGGTGGTAGTGGTAGCAGTGATAGTGGCAGTAGTGGTAGTAGTGATGGTAGTAGTGGTGGTAGTGGTAGAAGTGGTGATAGTAGTGATAGTAGTGGTAGTGGTGATAGTAGTAGTGGTAGCAGTGGTAGTAGTGGTAGTGATAGTTGTAGTAGTAGTGGTGGTGGTAGTAGTAGTAGTGGTGGTGGTAGTAATAGTAGTGGTAGTAGCAGTGGTAGTAGTGGTAGTGGTGGTGGTGGTGGTAATAATAATAGTAGGAGTAGTAATAGTGGTAGTAGTAGTAGTAGTAACTTACCCACTCAGTGTGATTGTGAGACTTCCTCCTAGCCAGTAGGACCAGAAGAGATGGATGGTAATCCAAAGCTAGAGTTCATTCAGGGATGGACCATAAATGGAATGAGGTATAGTGTGGCATTTTAGAAAGAGCTCTGGAGGAGGAGTCAGAAGACTGAAATCCTCAACTCTGTTGCTAACTAACTGGGTAACTTTAAATAAGTCAAGTGACCTCTTTGGACCCTGTTTCCTCATTTGTAAAACAAAGAAATTGGATTTCCAGATCTAACCTTTTCTGCATGCTGTAATGTCATATGTGGACGGAAATCCATATTAAAGGGTTAATGACTAATAAGATCTTGCTCAGAGCATTCCCACCCCCTAGCTACCACCTCCTGTCAATATCAATTCTCCATTACAGCATCACCTCTTAGACAGAGGAAATATCTTTTCCCTTTTCCGTAGTACGGTGAAATGGTACGCCAGGTGGCCAATGGCCTGTGCTACTCAAAGAATTCTGCACGAGCTCCCCTGACTTCTTAAATACTTGCCTTCTTTACCCCCAAAGCTTCCCAATTGTCTGCTGAAACCTCCCTGGCCATCTGTCAGCATCAGAAATTCCTGTCCTTCTGGAAGGTCTTGGGTATTTAAGAGACAAAAAAACAGTACGGTAGAACAGTCCAAGATCCATTGAGTTACTAGTTTAGAAGTTTAGGAGGCAGCCAGTTAAGAATAAGATCTGAGCCTGGGTAAAAGTCTTTTTTTAAGGGACCTGCAAGAGGTGGAAGGGGGGAAGGAAGAAGACAAATTTGAAGGAACTCACTGAGCCCTAGTGATCTCTAAAAATAAGTTGTTCCTAGACAAAAAGGTAATGCCTGACAGTACTACTGGTCTCCCTGTAAGAGCACTAGCTGGTTCCCATGGCTTTGCTTTCCTGCATTTATTTAATCACTGATCCCTAAAGTTTCTATCTGGTTTAGGCTAGTGCCCAAGTACCAAACCAAAGAGACAACTGAAGGGAGATTTCATAAGGCAGCTAAGGGGTATGATAGATGAGAATACCAGACTGAAGTCAGGCAAGTCTGAGTTCAAATCCTCCTTTGGACTCCAACTAGCTGTGCAACCCTGGGTAAGTTACTAATTACTCCCAACCTCAGTTTCCTTAGCTGTAAAATGAGGATAATAATAGCACCCATCTCACAAGGTGGTTGTAAAATCAAATGAGATGAATATGTACAGTGCTTTGCTAACCATAAAGTGCTAAATAAATTCTAGTTTTTATTATGAATATGTGTAAAGTGATATAAGAGCAAGAAAAAGGGTCCATAACAAGGTAGTTATATGGTTTAGTAGTTTGAGAGGAAGATCTAGAGATGAGAGGTCTTGAGTCTCGGACACTTCTTTGTGGTGTGACCTTGGGCGAGTCACTTAACCCCAATTGCCTAGCCCTTCCAGTTCCTCTGCCTTAGAACCAATATTTAGCACTGATTCCAAGACAAAAGGAAAGGGTTTTAAAAAATGCTGCAGGGGAGGGGTGGGGGTTGGGTGGTCCAGACAAAGTACTAAGAGAAATTTAAGGAAAGGGGAAAGTACATGAAGATCACCAGTCCTTGATTTCTAAATAGGGACTCAACTTGAGGAGGCAAGGCTAATATTTTTGACATAATCTTACAATAATGAAAAACCACACATAGGGGCTAAATTGATTTGCTATAGACTATACAGACTGTAGTAGACTAGAGAATTAAAAGGTTAATGAAGACCAGAGTAGCCTTGGAAAGTTTTGTGGAGGAGGTAGGATGGGAGGTAGCTAAAATAAATAAATAGATACAATGGGGGACTTGGAGTCAGGAAGACTGAGTTCTAATCCGGATTTGGACACAAATTTGCTGTGTGGCCCTGGGCAAGTCATTTACCCTCTGTGTGCCTCAGGTTCCTCATCTGAAAAACAAAAGTAAAAATGACACCTACCTTCAAGGGTTGTTGTGAGGATCCAAAGAGATACAACACTTTGAATCTTGAAACACTATAGAAATGCTAACTATTTTTAGGAAGGACATGATAGCCCAGAGACCCTCTGGATGAGGGAAACCAGGATGGTGAAAGCTCTTTTGAAGGATTGAAGGAACAAGGATATTGATCCCAGAGAAGGGAAGACCTCAATGGAATATGATGGCTGCCTTTCCACGTCTGAAGGGTTGCCTTTTAGCGGAGAAGTTATACATACTCTGCTTGGCCTCAGAAAGTTAGAATTAAAAACAGTCAGTGCCCAAGTCTGGGGAGGCAACGGAGGGAGGAAGATGGTTTGGATCTTATACATTTGGAAAATATAGTTGAAAAATATTATAACATGTAATTGGGAAAATAAAATATCTTTGAAATAAAAAAAAAAAAGAATAGCCAATGGAAGAAGCAAAAAGGTTCAGATGGCTTTGTCAACTGTGAAAAGTCTGCCTCCATATATAGAGGAGTCCTGATTGAGTTAAAAAATTCTTTATTAAAAGGGGAAATGATTAGACATGCATCCCAAAGCTCATTCAGAATGAAGCCCCCCCAGCCGGAGAAGATAGAGATAATTGATGCTTACAAACCGAAAGGGCTGGTTTGAAGAGGAACTGGAGACAGAGAGTGGAGCATCTCTTCCAGGAACAGGTGGAACATATCCCTTTTCCAGATGTTTGGTTGCAATGGCTGACCACAAGGCTGGTTTAAGCCGGCTTAGGTTGTTTCAGGTAGACTTTGTGATGGACAGCTTGGCGAAGTCAACCAGTGCACCCCATGAAAGCATCTGGAAGCGAGCAAAACTTCTGGTTCATTGCAGGCTCCTGATTGGCTCTTTTCAGCAAACAGGCTCACTGCATCCAGTGACAACGGATGGAAAATAGACATATTCATCGTTTCAGGCGTATTCCCACAGCTTCAAGCCAGAAGTTTCCTAATCAATCAATCGACATTTAATAAGTGCCTACTAGGTGCCAAGCAGTGGAGGTGCAAAAAAGAGGCAAAAGAGAGTTCCTGCCCTCAGAGAGCTTACATCTAATGGAGACAAATACAGTCTGTAAAAGCAAGCTACATGCAGGGTGAATAGAAAAAGATGAACAGATGGAAAGCTTCCTGGGATTTTAGTTGAGATTTAAAGGAAACTGGAAGAGTCAGAGTCAGAGCAGAAAAAGGAGATTGTTCCACACACAGGGAACAACCAAAGAAAAATGCCCAGAGCTGAAAGATGGAGGGTCTTCTTCATGGATTAACCAGGAGGCCAGTGTCACTGAATTGAAGCGTACATATCAAGGAGTAAAGTGTAAAAGACTGGAAAGATCAGAGAAGGTTATGAAGGGTTCTGAATGCCCAGCAGAGGTCTTCAAGCCAAAGCTGGATGAAGGAGAGGTATGGTTTGGTCTAGACGACCTCTGGGTCTATTCCCAACTCTGAGATTCTGTGATATGACTCTAGTCATGAAGTTAAACTGGGAAGTATCAAAGGTTGGATTTGAAATTGGGCATCTCCAGGCTCCAGGTCCATCACCCTTTCTGTTATACTATAGTCACCAAAAAAGGTGTTTATACCTATCGCTCCATAATGTGTAACGAGCTTCTTTAAGTAAGTGGAAATTGTTATTTAAATGATTTTTCCTTTGTTGCAGTGAGGTATAGTAGAAGCCACATTGGATCCCAGCCTTGACTTTCTCTGTCCATGTATGCTGCTATATCTCATAGGTTTGGGCTTCAGTTTCCCTTCCATAACGTAAAGGTTGAACTAGGTCATCTCTGGAGTTCCTTTCAATTACAACATTCTGAAATTCTAAGAATTTGATAATTATGATGAAATTTCCCAAGAACTAGCTGCACCCTTTTCCCCATAAGCAAAGGGACTAATAAAAATTGTTTGTTGTTGTAATACAAGGAAAGTAGAAAGTGTCACTTTTGGGGACTCTCCCAGATTTTGGACCATGGAAGCCTGAGCTGTTGTTCGATGGCTTTCAGAGGAAAGTGTTGGCTTCTGAGGATGTGACATGATGAATTTTGACTTCAAGGAGCCAGAAACATTCCTTTCTGATCACATTGTATTTCTTCACAATTCTGGGAGAAAGATAAGGAGAATCTGAGCGAAAAAACAACTTCTCTTGACTTGTCTTTAAGACATCTCAGTGTGTCTCTTATCTTCCATCATGCCTGCCATCTCTTCTCCTTCTGACATGGGATTCAGCCTTGCCTGAAGGTCGAGGGAAGATGGTAGTCAAAGAGATAATAGTAAAGACAAAAGTCTGTTAGGCAGAAGGCCTGAGTTCTAATCCCAGCTCTTCCTTCATTAGTTGTATAACCTCTAGATAAAATACTACTCATTGCACTATGGGACAGCTCTCGTTGTTCATGAGTTTTTCCTGACCTTAGTCCTAAATTTACTTTGAAATTTCTACCCTCTAGAACCAACCAGAACAAGCCCAATCCTTCCTTCATATGATAGATCCTTAAATATTTGAAGGGAGTCAACTTTTATTAAGCACTTACTATGGCCTAGGCACTAGCTGAGGCAGCTAGATGGTTCAATGGATAGAGTCAGGAATAACTGAGTTCAGATCTAGTCTCAGACACTTACTAGCTGTGCAACTCAGAGCAAGTCACTTAGCCTCTGTTTGCCTCAGTTTCCCCAATGGTAAAATGGGGACAATTATAGCAATCCATCCCACAGGATTATTGTAAAGATGAAATAAAATAATATACATGAAGCACTTAACAAAAGTAGATGTTATGTAAATGATTATTCTCTTCTCTCTGACTTTCTCCTTTTGAGATGTGTTAATATGCATTTATAGAGGAATTCCTTACTAGCCATGTGATCCAGGGCAAGTCACTTAACCCCTGTCTGCCTCAATTTCCCCAATTGTAAATGGAGATAATTACAGCAACCTATCCCACAGGATTGTTGCAAAGATGAAATGAGATAATATTTGTGAAGCACTTAGCAGAATGCCTGGCACATCCTAGGCATTACATAAATGCTTATTGTCTTTCCTCCCCCTGCCTCTTTTTGAGATAAGTCAATATGAATTTGTAATGGATTTCCTGCTTTCCATAGTTTGGGAATTGAAACAGAGAAGGGGGTTAGTTGGGATAAGCCATGGTGCTGGGTTGGTAGGCATGAATGGAAAAAAGGACATAGGGACAAAAAGGTTCTAGAGTCGAGATAACGCATAATTCAATCTGGTTAACTATTGTTGTTATTCATTCATTTAGGTCATGTCTGACTCTTCCTGGTCCCATTTGGGATTATCTTGGCATAGCCATTGGAGTAGTTTGCCATTTCCTTCTCCAGCTCATTTGACAGATGAGGAAACTGAGGAAAACAGGGTTAAATGACTTGCCCAGGGTCTGAGTGTCTGAGTAAGTGTCTGAGGCCAGATTTGAACTCAAGAAGATGAGTCTTCCTACCTCCAAGCCTGATGCTCTATACAATATGGCACCACCTAGCTGTCCTCTGTCTAACTCTAGAGTAAGATTATTGAAGGAAAGCCAAGACCAGAACAGAGGGTGATATGCTGGGAGAAGTGACTATGATAGAGTAAACTTGGAGTTAGAGATGTTGAGTTTGAATCCCAGGTTGTCCAGTTACTACCCTGTGACTTTGGCCAAGTCCCTTAACTTGTCTGGACTGCACTTTCTTCATCTGTAAAATGAAGTAGTTGGACTCCATACCCCACTAAAGTCTCTTCTAGCTCAAAATCAATAATCCTGTGTCTGGACAGAGTACTAAGGAAGAATGAGGCAGAGGGAGAGATGGAAGAACAGAAAATTTTATCAGAGAAGATAATTTGAAAGTTCAAAATCATCTGTAAAATGAGGGAACTGGATAAGATGATCTGCAAGGTTTCTTCCAACTTTAAAACCTTGACATGGACACTGACCTGCTATATGACCTTGGGAAAGTCATTTCTCTGTGACTTCAGCTAGTACCTCTACAAAATGAGGGGGTCAGACCAGGTGATCTCTTCTACAATCCTTTGTGGTTCTAATAATCTTTTTTTCCCTTCTAAAACTTACTTTTCATCTTGTCATCCATACTGTGTGTTGGTTCTAAGGCAGAAGAGTGGTAAGGGCTAGGCAATGGGGATGAAGTGACTTGCCCAGGGTCACACAGGTCAGATTTGAACTCAGGACCTTCTGTCTCCAGGCTTGGCTCCTCATCCACTGATCCACCTAGCTGCCCCCTTTAATAACCTATGAATTCCTTCATTTAGGAAAGTAGATTTTCAGGCTCTTGTGAGGCTAAATAAACCCAGCAGCACTTTGGGAAATGTCTTGGAAAGTAGACCAAGGAACTCTTGTCACCTGTCTCCCCAGGATGTGAGAGACTTCACTCCCATAGAGTAGACCCCATCTAAGCCATCTCCCAAATTTCCTAATTTTTCCCAAATTTTCTAATTAATGGACATCTTTGTGGTTTCCACTCTTTATGGTCAGGCAGGCATTGGGCGGAGAGGCTAAGTCATCCTTGTGGCTCCTGGAGGCAGGTACCACGGATCATTCCCCATCTCTTGGAACATCGCCATCTGGTGAAAAATACTCTCGATGGGGCCTTGGTTTTGTCTTAATGAAGCCTCCCTCTGGGCCCCACAAGAGCTTTCTTCTCTCAGCTCTAATGTAGTTTCTTAAATTCAGTCACTGCATTTACCAAATGTAACTTGTACCCCCTGAGGGATATTTTGACATCCTTTTCTTACGCTCTGACTAGTTCCTGACAGTTAAAGGCTCCGTACTTCAGTGTTTCCATCCCTACTACCCTACGGTTGGGGAGGCTTCCCCTTGGGAGCCCAGAGCTCTCTGTATCATCCCAGACTCCTTACCTCACCTTTCCTTCTTTGCAGGGATAGGGGACACAAGCTGACCAGGGCTCCGAGTCTAGGAGAGGGAAGTCCAGGAAAGGATTCACCAACAAGACAGTAAAAAGGAGAGAGTGTGTGCTCCAAGATTCTTTGAGGAGTTGTTGGGTAAAGGAAGTATTAAAGGAACCCTCCCACCCTTGAGTTGTTGGACCAGACCCTGTAGGGGCACTCTATGGAAGATGGATCAGGGGAGTCATCCCATGTGCTCTGGATCGGCACTAATGAATTTTGGGGTGATTCAAGTTTATGGGACTCAATAAGAGACTGCAGGTCTTCCAATGTAGAACCAGAGGGGATGTGAGATGACTCCCACAAATGCATCCCCATTCATGCTCCATGGAGTGGCTCCAGCAAAACCCAGTTGGTGGCTAGCTCAGGGCAGGGGCAATTGGGGAGTTCCCTGATTGCCTTCATTGCATTGTATGGGAGACAAGGGAAAAGGTAGTAGGACATGGTGGATGGATGTCATTTGGTCATCAAATATTTATTAGGCACCTATCATGTGCTAAGTTCTGGAGAGACAAAGAAATCTGGCTTTGAGGTCTAGATTGCCTTGGTTCATGCCCTACTTCTTAATCATAAAATAGCAATAATAATAACATTTATATAGCACTTTAAGATTTGGGAAGTGCTTTAAAAGTATTATTTTATTTGATCTTCACAACACAACCTGGGAGGTAAGTGTTATCATTAGCCTCATTTTACAGATGGGGAAACTGAGGCAGACAGAGGTTAAATTACTTGCCCAGGATCACATAGCTAGCAAATGTCTGCGGTCATAGTTGAACCCAGGACTCTATCCTCTATGCCACCTTGCTTTGTGTTTCAAGTAAGCCATTAATCTTCTTAGTCCCTCCCCCTCTCAGAGACTCTAAATTAGTGACAAAGAGGGAGTTTCCACATTGGATGTCTCTGTACTGTTGGTCTCCCATAATAGATAAGAGGATAAGGGCTTTTCAGGGATGGGCTTGACCTCTGACTCCAGGGTCTAGGGGATTTAGCCAGAAGAGCTTGCTTTCCAGAAGGTTTGGGCAGAGCCACTTGATTAGCATCTAACCTAATTGGGGCTCTCCTTCTGTGTCTACAACCCTTAGGTGTCCTAGGGATCAACAGGACTGGGTCTTTTAAGGACATTTTAAAATGTTTATTTTTGTACATTTTATTGATTCATTTTGTCTTCACATCTCTATATTTCTAAAAGAAAAGAAAACAAAAAAAAAATTCCCTCTCCTTCTACCCTGAAGTCTTCCTTGGAACAAAGAAAAATAGCTAAGCAAAAATTCCATTTTATTCAGTGAATCTGGTAATGTAGGTGACATTATCTTCCCCTAGAGACAGAAAAACTATAGTTCATATCCACACTCCAACATTTACTAAGGTTGTGACTCTGGGCAAGTCACTTAACTTATGTTAGCCTCAGTTTTCTCAGTTGTAAAATAGGGATAATAATAGCACCTCTTTCCCAGGGTTGTTGCAAGAATCAAAAGAAATATTTGTAAATTTTTAGCACAGTGCTTGGCACATACTAGGCACTTTATAAAATTCTCTTCTCTTTTTTTTGTCTATTTTCCCATTTCTCTACTAAGAAGTGGGGCTAGCTTTTGGTTTCTTATGACTATTTTCTTTATCTTTATTTCCTGATCAATAGCAACAAGACTAAACAGCCAAGAGACTATCCTTCCTGCTCATAGATACATATAACCAATAGGGTTTCCATCATGTACCAATACTGATTTGAACATAGCCAAAAAAAAAAAAAGAGTTTTCTCTTGTGTTGTGAGCATGTTGGACACATGCATGCTAAGTACACTGAGAAGGAGAGTCTAGTAGAGGTTTTCCAAAAGTCCATCAGAACATTATGGGTGAAGCTCTTCTCTGGGGCTCTAGAGAGAGTTTCAGTAAAGTTTTGGAGGTCATTTCAAGGCTATTTATCCAGAGGTTCCCCTTTGGCATTCTCCCAAAGTCTTGTCCGTAAACACTTTCCCAGAAAACAGTGAAAATCAGCTTATCTTTATCTGGAAGCAAAACCCATTATAAAAGCAAATAAATAAGATTTAAGGCTAAGTAATATCAGTTCACCAGGCAGTGAGGAGGCAGGGGAGAAGAAGGAAGCCTAGAGGGGATAAATTTACCTGGTCCCAGTATAGCAGCAAATTTTGTTTATGCAGGTCACTCTTTAATCGGATCAATGAGTCAGCCAAAGCTCCTACTGCTATGAATTGCTTTTCTGTTTGGGGCCCCAACTGGCTGCTGACTTCAAGTACATCTGACTGCCAGGGTCCAAAATTCATGGACATTCTCCACTAGGCGCTTCCATCTCTTATGCTCTTCAGACCCTCTTTCCTGCCGAGAAAACTGCATTTCCCATCAGTACCTTTGTCAATGAGAGGCTATATTGGGAAATCAGAATGGAACTAAGGGAGAAAAGCTCCTCAGGTCCTTTAAACCATGACTCCTTCTCCATCCACCTTTCCTGGGTTCTTTCCACCTGAACCAGCGACCCCATGAATAGATGGTGTACTGTAGAGGGTCCAATCGTGGATGCCAATTGATAATTTTATAAAAGACTTTGAATGCATTTTTATAGCGCAGACCCCTACAGCCTAGGTAGGGAAGAGGCTTCTTTGGCGGCAGTGAGGAAAGGTCATGCCAGCCTGGAGTCAGAGGACTGGGTTCAAATTCTTATTTTGACACACTACTTGTGAAGCCTTGTACAAGTTCACTTAACTAGGTAGAAAGGAGAAGTGACCGGTGAGGGAAGTATTTGGAGTGTCAAAAGGTTCTCCCTTCCTGGATGGCTGACTGAACAAGCTTTTATTTGTTCATCTACTTTTTAAACCCTTACTTTCTGTCTTAGAATCAATATTGAGTATTATTTCCAAAGCAGAAGAGCAATAAGGGCTGGACAACTGGGGTTAAATGACTTGCCTAAGGTCATTACACAACTAGGAAGTGTCTGAGATCAGATTTAAACCTAGAATCTCTCCTCTCTAGACCTGGCTCTCCACTCATTAGCTACCCCTCCATATCTACTTTCAAGTTGTCAATAAGCATTTAAAAAAAACCACCTCTTACCTTCCATCTTAGAATCAATAATCTTTTGGTTCCAAAGACAGAAGGGGTCAAATGACTTGTCCAGGGTCATCACACAGCTAAGAAGTGTTTGAGGTCAAATTTAAACCTAGAATCTCTCATCTCTAGACCTGCCTCTCCATTCACTAGCTACCCCTCCATATCTACTTTCAAGTTCAGCCAATAAGCATTTTTTACAAAAAAAAAAAACAACTCTTACCTTCTATCTTAGAATCAATACTCTTTTGGTTCCAAAGGTAGAAGGGGTCAAGTGACTTGTCCAGGGTCATCAAACAGCTAGGAAGTAGTTGAGGTCAAATTGGACCCCAGAACCTTCCCATCTGTAGACCAGGCTCTCTATCCACTGAGCACCTAGCTGCCCCTCAACAAGCATTTATTAATACGTGTCAGGAAGCCTCCTAAATTTTAGGGATATGAAGAAAAGCCAAAACAGCCTCTTCCCTTTGGGAGTTCATGGTGGAATGGGGGAAACAAAGGCAACCAACTGTGTACACATAGGAGATGTAGGATAAATTGGGGGAAGGAATCTCAGAAGGAAAGAAATCCAGAGAGCTAAGTCTGACCATAGGGATGGGTCTTCCAAATCATTATTGGACCTTGCCAGAAAATCTGGGGTTGATCTCAGCCATCCCCAGCCCTATTATTCACAGAAATAATAATAATAATAATAATAATAATAACTAACATTTATGAGTGCTTTAAAGTCTCCCAAGCACTGGACAGAATTCCTCAGGCCTGGTACCAGTTGCTATTCTTCCTGAAACACTTGTTTAAGCGAAAGAGGCCATTCTGATTACTTTTCCTGTCAGACAGGAGGGAAGCCTTCCCAGAAGAGCATGGGCTGAGAGGGAAGGGGGTCGGGGAGGCCAGGGGGAGGCAGAAGGCTAACCAGGGTTCTGGCCCGAAGTACAGCCTGAGCTCTAGCCTTTTGTGAGCTAAGGGGATCTAAACAGTCTTGCTCTTTAAAATTCCTTCTCATCTCCAGAAAAAAGGGCTTTCGCTAGGTTGGGTTGGTGGTTATTTATAGAGCTCCATTCCCATCAGGGCTTTGTGCTGTATTTAGATCAAATGAAAAGGTTCATAAAAAAATAGCCTTTTACAATGATAAAAGCGAATCAATGAAACATTCAGAAAGTGAGCCTTCAGCTCAAGTTAAAGCATGGGTAGTGTTTCCCAGGGGACCAAGGGGGAGGCTAAAGATGACAAGAAAAGCGGAGAGAGAAGGGAGAGAAGGAAGAAAAGGGAGAGAAGGGAGAGAAGGGAGAGAAGGGAGAGAAGGGAGAAAAGGGAGAGAAGGGAGAGAAGGAAGAAAAGGGAGAGAAGGGAGAGAAGG
>NC_058131.1:60246499-60306952 GCF_016433145.1 Gracilinanus agilis | reverse complement strand
CTCCAGTTCTTTTTTTTTTTTTTTTTTTTTTTTTTTTTTTTTTTTTTTTTCATCCCTGGGATCCAACCCAGCTACCTAGTCTAACCGACACATCAATAACTCTCCAGTATATATCCAAAAAGTGGCCCTTCAGCATTTACTTGTAAAACTTCCAGGTATGGAGAATACATTATCTTTCAAGGCTGCCTCTACCCCTTTCAGATGGCTCTAATTGTTAGGAAGGTTGTTTTTTTCTTTCTCCTGGTATCAAACCCAAATTTGCTTCTTTGCATCTTCCACTTATTGTGCCTGGTTCTGCCCTCAGGGGTCAAATAGAACAAGTCTAATTCCTCCTTCACATGATAGCTCTTCAAATATTTGAAGGCAGTTATGATGTTCCCCTCGAGTCTTCTTTTCTCCGGGCTAAACAAGTCAAATTGCTTCAACCCATCTTTATGTGTTATGGACTCAAAAGCCTTCACCACTATGGTTTCCCTCTTCTATATACTCTCCAACTTATCAAAATCTTTCCTAAACCATGGTTCCCAGCACTCAACACTATATGCCATATGAGATTTGACAGGGGCAGAATGCAATAGTGGGGGAAGCTACGTCCCTTCTACTGCAGCCCAAGGTTGCCTTAGGTGTTTTTGGTTGCCACATCATACTGCTGGTTCAATTTAAGTTTGCAATCCACTAAAAATATTTTTCTTTTCAGTACTGTTTCTGCCTATCCATGCTTCCTTCATGTTTTATTTTTTCAGTCTCTTTTTTTGTACTCAAGCACAAAACTCCGTAGATCCCTCCTGACCTTGATCTTACTAGGTTCATGCTGGTGTTGTAGCCTTTCAGATCTTGACATTGTCATCTAGTGTATAAGCTCTGCCTCTCAGCATTGTGTTATTTTCAAAGTTGAGCACGTTCTCTATGCAAAGGCAAGACTTTGCAAGTGATTGATAAAACTATTCAATAGCCCAGGACTAAGGACAGATTCCTGGGGAGCCTCCATCCAGACCTCCTGCTACACTGATATTGAACAGTTACCCTTGGAGTCAAGTTACCCATTCAACTCTGAATCCATCTGGTTATATTATTGTCTGATCTTCATCTTTCCATCCCTCCCACCTCTGCTCCTCATAAGAACAGCATGAAATGCTTTAGCAAAAGTTTTACTAACATTTAATTAAACTGCATCTCCCTAATCTCTAGTGTAGTAATCCCATCAAAAAAGACAACGAAGTTAGTCTGGTATAGCCTGTTCTTGGTGAAGCTAGGTTGGTGCTTGGTAAGCTTGGCTTCCCTTTTTAAATTTCATCGACTATCGCTTTGATGATGCTTTTTAGAATTTCCCCAGGAATTAAAGTCAACCTCATGGACTACAGTTACAGAGTTGATTCTCTTCCCTATTTTGGAAATCAGGACATTTGCCCTTCTCCAACTTTTTGGCACCTTTTCCATTTTTTTGTGATCTCATAAATATTGTTGATAGTGTGTCTCAGCAAACACAGCCAATAGTTATCTTAGGATCTTTTGAAAGATTGGGTTTCATGTTACTGATGTTGACTTGGTAAAGGAGATTGAGGAGTGATCAGCAAAGTAGAAGAATTCAGTGAAAACTATCATGCAAAATCAGGGAGGAGACAATTGTCCAGGAGGAGGGAGAATGATCGACAGTGTCAGGAGATTCAGAAATTGAGAACAAATGAACAAAGGAGTAGACAAGTGAATAAATTATTGGGAAAAATAATTAAATGTTTACTACACGTCAGATACTTTGCTATATTCTGGGGATACAAATATTGTCAAATAAGACAGTCTTTGCCCTCAAATTGCTTATATTCTAATAAGGGAAAATAAAAAATAGTTTCAGGATAGCCAATGAGAAGTGTTTTGGAGAAGGAAATCAGAACAATGTTATTGGAAGTAACTGCATGATTTGTTGAGACGGTCTTGCCATGAATGGTAGCGATGACTTAATTACTAGTATCAGAATTGGAGAAGAAAAGGTCAAGAGGTTCATATGCTCCTGGTGGCATGGCATGGAGATAGCTAGGAAGTAGCATTGTATCCGTAGCATATGAGATGATATGCTCACCAATCAAGGCTTACCCCAGAGAAGAGAAGATGTCAGGGATTGTGACAGCTCCCTTCTCCTATATGAAGAAGAGATTCAATGTCATCTGCTTGACCTCAGAGAACAACAAAACTAGGTACAATGGATGCAAGTTGCTAAGATACAAACTTAGTCTTGATGTCAGGAAAAACTTGTGAAGACTTAAAACAATCTCCAAGTATAATGGGTCACCCTAGGAAGTAGTGAGGACTCCCTAGAGGTCCTCAAAAGAGGATGGATGACTAAAGATTGGGAAAGTTGGAGAGAAGATTCTTGTTCAAGTCAGGGTTTAGCCATATGGCTTCTGAGGACTCTTCTAGTTCTGAGCTTCCTAGGATTCTGATCTGTGATGCCACCAATTAAATCACATCACAGAAAGGCTTCGTGCCTGAGTCCACTCAGGGGCATTATCATTTTTTTAAAAAGGATCCTGTTAACTTCAGTGATTCTCTAGTTTGTGAAACATGGGAGGGAGGTTATCATATAGATGGATTTCTGGTTCCACCTCTCCATTTCTTGTCATTTATTGTCTCATGACCACTCATACTACCTTTTCCTCCTCCCACCCCCACTTCCCTATTTGAGGTAAGTCTCTTATCCAGGAGCAAGCTTTTAGTTTTTTTAGGTAGATCCCTCTCTAGGATGGAGCCTTTATGCTAGACATTGTCACAAAGCTAGAGGATCAAAAGGGATCCTGGGAACAAAGCAACTTCTTTTTGGAAGCACCATTTTCATCCTAATACTTTCTTTTTCAGTCACTGATTTTCTTCCCCCCTCTTCAGTTTTATCTGTTGTCAAGAAAAAGGAATACATATTTAATAAACTCCATCCATCCTAGGGATTAGAGATCTAAAAATATTATTTCTCCTAGAGTCTGTCCCTTTCCTGCCCTTATGGAGGAGGATGTGGTCAAGAGGAAATTGGATAAAACCCTTTCATCAGCCTGAATAGTATTTGAATCATTTAATTTGAGATCTGCCAACCACAGGGGATTATTTTATTTTTCGAGCCAAGTTTAGCCCACTCAAAGAGTCAGCTGAAATCAGGACTGCGTTTATAAGTAGCTCCCAAGGCCTTGCTGGAGCTAGTCCCTCTGGTCCCCTATTTGCCACTATAGCTAAGTTGGAGGAAATCATTTTCAGGAGCCATTTTAAAATGACCCACTATGTAAAATTGTTCCCCTTCAATACTCTGTATCCTATGACATGAAACCGGTGGGGATTCCTGCTCTTCTCTTTTTTGTGCATGTATTTGTATATTTTCTGAAAAGAGGGAGCTGGGAATTCAGGGCTGGGTGGTTGAGTGCTTGCAATCCATGTTTTCATCCTCTAGGCTCCAAACAGATTGCCAGGAAGAGCATCTCAAACTAAATTAAATGCCAGCCGTGGCACAGCCCATCCTCTCTGCTGTTTCTTTACCACTGTCTCTCATTAATTTTCAACCTACTGGAAGCTCTTTTAAAAAAAAAGTCTGGAAGGAATTGGAATTAGAGGGAATTAATAATCATAATAATAATGATAATAATCTATTTATGCCACAGTTGATTTACCAAATGCTTTTCTGACACCAGTTCTTTGAGATAAAAGCTGCAAATAACATAGAATATAGATTTAGGTCTGGAAGGGACTTTTGAAGGTTCTCAAGTTCAATTTCTTTATTTTATAAATGTAGAAACTAAGGCATAGAAAAGTTAAGGGACTTGCTCAGAGTAACAAAGCTATTAAGTGCCAGAGACAGGATTTGAACTAAGATATTCCTGATTCCAAGTCCACTTTTCATCCCCATTTTACAGATAAAGAAACTGAAGATTAGAAAGCAAATTCATTTGTCCAAAACCACACTGACAGGAAGGGAATTCCTCAGACCAAATCTATGAGGAAAGAAGCTTAATTATTAGTGAGCCCCATTTTACCAGTCAGGAAGCTCAGAGCCATAATAGTGAAATGAGTTGCTCAAGGTCTAGGAAGGGTCAGAGCTAGAATTTGAATTCAGATATCTCTTGAATCCATGCCTAGTAGTATAAAACAATGAGGATGCATTTCGTGATGGGGGGAAAAAACAACAATAAATCAAAGATTTTTGACTAGTGATTGATTAACTGAAACTGATTAGATGTGAATCACATCGACCCTCTTCCGAACATGGTTTAAAAAAAAAAAACAACCCACCACTTATCCAGGGTAGAATTCTCTGTGCCTGTTGCCATTTTGAATCCAGATAGCATATGAGATTTTCATGGTTCACTAAAAAAACCCAATACTTAATTAAAGGTTTTGCTGTATTTGAAGAACTTTAAAGAAAAGAAATTCGGTTGTTGCAGAAGATTGACCCAAGTAGCCGATTCAGGAATTCTTTGCTTGCTACTTCAGTGAGTACGATTGAGCTGTGCCACAGGAAAATTAGAGGCACCCTCAGCTAGCCAAGTCTCATCTGGGACACAATAAACATGGCCCTTTTTTGGACTTTCTGGTAATGGCTTAAAGCAAAGGAACATAAAACCCCTTCTAGATTGCATGTGGATTAACATTCATTTCTCAAGTATGGGGTCTTAGCAACATTCTTTCCTCAAATTTGGGAACCCAAAATGATACTGATCTGCCATTTGTGGCCACATTCCTGGGCAGATTCTTTTTGAAGAAAGCTAAATTGTAAGTCTTCTGGATCAGACACTCCTCGCTACAACTGGCAACTGTCCTAAGGTCAGAGTGATCGGGGTGGTGCCAGTGGTCACCTCCTCCCTGCCACGGGGGCCTTTGAGGGTTACTGCTAGGGTTACTGTGGGAAGACACCCACTAGGGAAATCCTGCAAAATGGGTGGACAAGCCTTTGATCAGAATACCCTCCTGGGCATGATCAGAACCCTTACATTATGGCACTGTGAACTAATTTAGCTACTGAGCATTTATAAAAATGCTGATGTTGCAGGTGCTGGGCCCAGTGCCTTGTCCAAAGAGCAACAAGCTAGGAACTGGGCTGGATTGCCTACGGGAAAATGTGCTGTTCTTTTTAAGACCCCTAAGTTTCTCCTCGGACAGGTAGGTGGTACAATAGACAGAGTGCCAGGTCTGGGGTCAGAAACACTCATCTTCCTGAGTTCAAATCTGGCTTAAGACACTTACTAGCTGAATGATCCTGGGCAAGTCACTTCATCCTGTTTGCCTCAGTTTCCTCCTCTGGAAAATGAACTGGAGAAGGAAATGGCAAAAACTCCAGTATCTTTGCCACGAAAATCCCCAAAACAAAGGAGACTTAGAGTGGGCCATACATAGGCTGTGACTCATGGACAAGGAATTGAGCAGGAAAATCAGTGTCCTAAAAGCTCATCACAGGAAGGCATAACTAGAAGGAGGGAGCAAGATGAACATGTGGATAGTGAGAGGAAGAGTCCATCGATATTGGTTGATTGATTGATTATTACATGCCTGCTCTGTGCCAGGCATTATACTAAGCACTGCAGATTCCAAAAGAGGCAAAAGGCAGCTTCTGTCCTCCAGGACCTTCCAGTCCAATGGGTGAGACAGCATTCAAACAGATATTTACAGAATAAGCTGAATGGGAAAGAGCTAACCCAGAGAAGTCACTGAAATTAGGAGGAATTAGGGACGGCTTCCTGTAAAAGGTGGAATTTTAGTTGGGACTTAAAGGAAGCCAGGGAGGTCAGTAGTTGAAGTAGAGGAGGAAGATTGGCCCAGGCATGGCAGGCAGCCAAAGAGGATGCCCAGAGACATCAATAGACAGTGCATGGGCTTTGTGCAATGCCAGGAGAACTGGAGAAAGGTCTCTGGCATGTTGGTGGACCCTCTGGGGAAGATTTTTACAAGGACGTGGACCAAAGTCATACACGATGGGTAGGCAGCGATGAATCTTTAAAGAGAGTTCCCCAAGAGTTGTATCTGATTCATTAAATATTCATTATAATATTAATGTCATAAAATCCCCATTTTACAGATCAGGTAGGTGTATGTCTAGGTACACGGTCCAAACCAGGAACTTAAACTTGAGCTCATTAATGTGCTTAAAAAAACATTTCGGGAGCAGCTAAGTGACTCAGTAGCTTGAGAGTCAGTCTAGAAATGGGAAATCCCAGTTTCAAATATGGCCTCAGACTCTTCCTAGCTGTATGACCCAGGACAAGTCATTGAACCCCCATTGCCTAGCCCTCACCGCTCTTCTGTCTTGGAAACAATACACAGTATTGGTTCTAAAACAGAGGGTGGGTATTTTTAAATATATGTATGCATATACATATATATATACTTCAATGTAATCCATTTCCTTTAATTCTACATATTTAATTCTAATATAGCTAGGTGGCACATTATATATGTAAAACTATTGGACTTTGGGAGTTAGAAATAGCTGAATTCAAATCCCATCTCATACTTGCTGTATGTCCTTGAGCAAGTCACATAACCCCTTTTTGCCTCAGTTTCCTCAACTATAAAATTGGAATAATAAAATCTACCTCCCAGAGTTGTATCAAATGAGAAAATATTCATAAAATGTTTTACAAAAATTAAAGTGTTCCACACCCATTGGCTATTGTTATTGTTATTATCTTGAGAGCAGCAGGGGTCTGAGTGATCATTCCACAGGTAGACAATTGATAACCTACTGCCTTTATTTGATGGAATTACTCTACTCCCTGACTTCACTCTTTCTTCCTTCTATTATATGGGAAAACCTCTAGTCCAGGAATTCTGAAATATATATATATGTAGGTGACACAGTATGTATATACAGTTGCTGGACTTGGGAGTCAGAAAAATATAGACTTTCTATGTCAGTTTGGGCAAATCACTTAATTCTTTTCTACCTCAGTTTCCTCAATGGTAAAATGGGGATAATAGATATTATTACAACATACTCCAGGACCATGAGGATTAAATGAGAAAATATTTGTAAAGTGTTTTACAAAAATTAAAGCACTCCATCCCTGCTGGTTATTACTATTATTATTATTATTATTATTACTTTGGGGGCAACAGTGGTCTGGGTATCATTCCATATATAGACCAATGATATGTATGTATGTGTGTATATGTTTATTCTAAGTGTATTTGGGGGATTTATTTTAGAGGAAAGACATTTGGCTACAGATTGGGGCCCCAGAATGTGGCCAAGTGCCTCCTTCTGCAGGTTTTGCCTTGGAGGGGTGATCTACTAAGGTCATTAGAATTGCAAGAAGACACGAGTTTCAGTCCCAATTTAGACACTTGCTGTATAATTGGGGTCACCTTTTTTAACCTCTCTACACATGGGTTTCCTTATCTGTAAAATGGGACCGATATTCTCCTTATACTACTGACTCTACAGGGTCATTGTGAAGAAGCACTTTACAAAGCAGCATATAAATAATAATAATAATAGCTAACAATAATAATTAGAACTTCTTTGCTAGTTATTATTAAGGTTAATAATACAATTTTATTATTTAAGGTTTGCAAAACACTTTACAACATATTTTATCTCATCTGATCTTCACAACAACCCTGTGGGGTAGGTGCCATTATTATCCCCATTTTACAGATAAGAGAAAAAAAAAAAACAAACAGAATGATTGTGACTTGCCCAGGGTCACACAGCTAGCAAATGTCTGAGAAATGATTTGAACTTAGGTCTTCCTGACTCCAAATCCATCATTCTATCGACTGCCCTCCCTGGCTGCCTAAATGAGAATTCGTATTATTTTTAATACTGAGAAGGTGTCCTTGCATATATCACTTGATTCATGATTTCACCCATGTGGGAATTCCCTCAGTAAACACCAATCAGAGCCCTTCTGTGCCTTAGCAAACAGCCTCATGAGTTGTGGCCAGAGAAATTCATCCCCAGCCCTCAGTGATGCGCTTCCCTCTGACCTTGGCTGTTCCGCTCCCGAGCAATAGAACACGGCCAGATGTCCATCGGGGTGACCTTTGGGAGCCCAGAATCTCCTGCAGAGCCCCCAGCCAAATATCATGAGGCCAGCAGGAGATTAAAATGAGCCTCTTTCTCACGGGGTCTGTATTAATCCCACCCCCACTCCCCCCCTTTTTTTTTTAAATTGAAAGTCTAAAAATAATCCTTCTAGAGCATAAGCTTGGAAATAGAAGTCATCGTGGCTGCAATATGCCACTCAGAGCAAAGCAAGCCCATGTGGTCTCCATGGAAACATCAGTGACAATCCTACCTCCTGAACCGCTAAAAGGTGGAGCGTGATGGTAAATGTTTGGACGTGTGTGTATGTGCATGCATGGGCATGGGTATGTGTGTATGAGGTGGCATAGAGGGGTTTTTTCCACTCCTCCATGAGAATTCCATAGGAAACCTCATTCCTTCCTTCCTCCTTCCTCTCTTCTTCTTTCTTCCCTTCCTCCTTCTCTCCCTCCTTCCCTTCCTCACTACCTTCCCTCCTTATTTCCTTCATCCCTTCTTTTCTTCCTCCCATCCTCCCTTCCTTCCTTCATCCATTTTCCCTTCCTTTCTTCCCTCCTGCCATTCCTTTTTTCTCTCCCTTCCTCCCCCTTCTTTCCCTCCCTTTTTTCTCCCTCCCTTCCCTTCTCCCTCCTTTCCACTCTCCTTTCCTTCTTCCCTTCCTTCCTATATTCCTTCTTCCCTTTTTTTCTTCCTCTCACCTTCATTCTTTCCATCTTTCTATTGTACTTACTTGCCTAAACTAGTTCCCTCCAATAAAATTTAAGCTATCTGAGGAGAGGGACTATTTTGTATCTGTCTTCATATCCCCAACACCTAGATCAGTCCCTGGTCCAAATGGATTCTTATATATTCAACAAATAAGAACTAACATTTCTATAATCCTTTTAAAATGAGGCAGCTAAATGACATAATAGATAGAGCACTGAATCTGGAGTCAGGAAGATGAATTCAAATCGTGCTTCAGACATTCACTGGGGACGCCCTTTAACCTTTGAATGCCCCAATTTCCTCCCCACAGGAAAAAAAAATGTCAATCTGCATTTACAGAGGAAGTTCTTTTACCAGAACTTCCCCAAACTAGTGAAATCACACAGGTCTGAACCAAAAGAAAAGACAGCCTCATAACTATGTGGAATCAAATAACAAAAACTCAAGTAACAAGGACAACCAATATTTTCTTTTTTTTTTTTATTTTTTCGACCAATACTTTCTACATATTTTTATTTACTTATCTGTGTGAGTGCTTTTGTCCCCCTTGTACTCCTAGAATAAGAGTTCCTCAAAGTCTAGCACAATGTCTAGCACACAGTAGGTACTTCAACATGTTTGGTGAATTTGTTGTCTATCTTAACCAGACAGAAGTACAGGACTAAGATCTAGTACTGGAGGGGACCGTAGAGGTCATCTGGTCTGATTCCCTTATTTTTATATCTGGGGAAACTGAGGTCCAAAGACATTATAAGAAAGTTACCTAAGGTTCCATCAGCAGAAATTGATTCCTCAGAGCACACAAGGTCAGCGCCATTTTGACTGAACTATGTAATCCCCTTTTTCTCCTACCACACATCACCACCTTAGTTTAGGCCTTTATTATTATTATTATATATATAATGTATTATATATATATGCATATATATATAAACTATATCACTATAGTAATAGGCTCTTCCTTTCTGGCACATTCCCCTCTCCATCCCATGCTCCCTATGGTTGCCCATCTTCTCCGCCTAAGGCAGAGGTCTAGTCCTGCATCTTTCCTCTCATGAATCCCTTTTGACTCTAGGATAGTAGACAAACCTGGTCTCCAAGACCCTCTACAATCTGTCACTGACTTACTTTTCCTCTCTTATTTCCTACCATCCATTCACAAACTTTATCTTCCAACAAAAGGAGGCTCATGGTCATTCCCTGAACTGGCTGCTCTTTCTCCTGCCCTTGGTCATTTGCTTAACCATTCTGTGTGCTTGGGATTCACTCCCTTCTCATGTCTACCCTCAAGAACTTTGCTTTCCTGCAAGTTTCATCTCCTCCTGGAAGTCCCAAGTGAAGAGTGGTTCCTCCCTTTGTCTGCATATCACATCTTCCCTCCTCTTGTTTTTGCAGCGAAAGAGCTTTTGAATTTTTGTATTTGTGTCACCAGTACCTAACACAACTCCTTGCATTCAATTAGGTTGCTGAATTGTATGCCTAACTTTAAATTATCTCCCAGAAAGGCAAGTCCCACTCTCAGACACCATCTTCTTAACCAGTTTTTTAAAACCCTTACCTTTTGTCTTAGATGGATAATAAGTACCAGTTCCAAGGCAGAAGAGTGGTAAGGGCTAACCAACTGAGATTAAGTGACTTACCTAAGGTCACACAGCTAGGAAGTGTCTGAAGTCAGATTTGAACCTGGGACCTCCTATCCATCTCCAGGCCTGGCTATCAATCCACTGAACTACCTAGATGCCCCTTAACCAATTATTTGCTTCCTAATCAACCTTACTCTTCTTAAGTCCTACCCTCTCATTGGGCAGCAATGATAAGAAAGCTACCCTTGGGTTGAAGAGATTCATTTTCTTGTCCCAAACTCTGTGATTGTTAACAATGCTTTCTAAGTTCTTTCTGGCAGTGCCATTTAAACCTCAGATATATAGTAAATGTGTGGCCTTAGATGAGTCACTTAATGATGATGTAATATGTCAACAAGAGTTGGCAGTGATCATCTAGCCTAAGAAGTCTTGGGATATTCTTTGCTATGTCCTAAATAAATGTCTTGGAAAGATTTCAGATTTCTCTATGACTGTAAGCTGCCTCAGTATCCCTCAGCAGGGATCTGTCCAGCTTCATTCTCTCTTCTTCCTCTGATTGTTATTGAAATGAATTCTCCATTCATAGTACCAGTGGTACCAATTACCGGTACCAGAATTCTTTAAAGAATTGCAGGCAGTTGCTTCCTCTTTAGAAGATCCAGCTCCACTTCATTGGGAAAAGCCTCATCTCAGTAATTTCAAGTGTTCAGTGGTTCTTCTCCCTGCTCTTCTTCTCTTGGTCTCATCCTTCCATCCTCAAACCCTTGACACAAGTCAGGATTTTCCCTTTTTCTTCTTCATTTTCACCTTGAAACCCTTCCTTTTTAAAAGAAAGGAACATTTCTGGTTCCCTGATAACCCAGAGAGTAGGATGGGGGAGTCTCTTTAGACCTTTTACCTTTACTTCTAAGAGAAACACCAACCTGCACTTTGGGGCTAGTAAATAGTCAATTGGCCATGGGTGGAATACCAACAGTGTACTCTATGCATTTCACTAGAAAATCCTCCCTTCACACTTATTAGTCATTATTCTTGCTCAATACTTCCCTAGAGAACTATTATGGCAAACCACATGTGGGGGTTCTTTGAATCAGGAGATACTACTTCTTACCTCAGAATCTTCTTATCCCCATAGTACTATGAGAACCACATTCAGCTTCCTTTTCCTTAACATTCTAACTTCATGTGGACCACTGGATAGAGAGCTAGAGGGAGGGTCAGGAAAGTGTTCAATAGAAATTAACTTTCAGATACATACTAGATGTGTGACCTTAGTCAAGTCACCTAACCCCTCTGAGCCCTAGTTTCCTAACATAAAAATCGGGTATGAAGGCTCACCAAGCCTTATAACACCCTACTGCTGACTCCTAAAGTCCCTCTGCTCTGTTTCTATAGGTATCCTCCCAAACCACATCACAGTCATCTGACCCACAGATTTAACTTAAGCCCCTGATATCCTCTCTGCCACTGAAACCTTGAGGGGTTTTGTGCCTTTCTTTTATGTGTTGTCTCCCCCAATTAGAGTGTGAGCTCCTTGAGAGCAAGAACTGCCTTGGTTTTGTTGTTGTTGTTGTTGTTTTTGTTTGTTTTGTTTCCAATTTGTATCCCCAATTCTCAGGAAGCCTAAAGTATATTTAGATGATCTCTGTGGTTCCTTCTAGTTCCAAATCACACGCCTGTATGATATGATTTGTCATAAAAAGAAAGATTTTGTGGAGTCCTTAGTTTGTATTGTGTTGCATATTGGGGAACGAGATAGCACCTAGTAAGGATCAAATGAGATAATATTTTTAAAATACTTAGCACAGGGCCTGGTACATAGTAGGTACCTAATAAATGCTCATTCTTTTCCCTTCCACTAGTATAAATGAGTATTGACTGAACAATTAATCAACTAGCAACAATATTCCGATGACCTTTAGAATGTTGAGTTTGCCAACAGGGAAGGATTTCTCCCAGTCTCAACTTCTATGATTTGGGTAGTTAAAGCTGTCACAGTAGCAGGCATTAGTCTCCTATAAGACTTTTTCCCTTCTCAAAGGGAGATATTGGGTCACTGCTTTACTCTGATCTCATCAATGCCACACTGGCCTAAGTGAGTATGTTCTGATTAATGTTGACCCATATTGAAGTTTTCCTCCTTAATGTTTCTGTTATTAAAATAAATGAACCCAATTGTCTACTCATGGCTCTCTGATCTAGCCCAAGGCCTGTTTGCAAAGAAGGCCTCTACTCCATTCAGCAGTGAGGTTTATAGGAGGAAGTAATTGTTCCTGGTGACTTTCAACTTGCCCTTCACATTCATGTGTTCATGNATATATAAACTATATCACTATAGTAATAGGCTCTTCCTTTCTGGCACATTCCCCTCTCCATCCCATGCTCCCTATGGTTGCCCATCTTCTCCGCCTAAGGCAGAGGTCTAGTCCTGCATCTTTCCTCTCATGAATCCCTTTTGACTCTAGGATAGTAGACAAACCTGGTCTCCAAGACCCTCTACAATCTGTCACTGACTTACTTTTCCTCTCTTATTTCCTACCATCCATTCACAAACTTTATCTTCCAACAAAAGGAGGCTCATGGTCATTCCCTGAACTGGCTGCTCTTTCTCCTGCCCTTGGTCATTTGCTTAACCATTCTGTGTGCTTGGGATTCACTCCCTTCTCATGTCTACCCTCAAGAACTTTGCTTTCCTGCAAGTTTCATCTCCTCCTGGAAGTCCCAAGTGAAGAGTGGTTCCTCCCTTTGTCTGCATATCACATCTTCCCTCCTCTTGTTTTTGCAGCGAAAGAGCTTTTGAATTTTTGTATTTGTGTCACCAGTACCTAACACAACTCCTTGCATTCAATTAGGTTGCTGAATTGTATGCCTAACTTTAAATTATCTCCCAGAAAGGCAAGTCCCACTCTCAGACACCATCTTCTTAACCAGTTTTTTAAAACCCTTACCTTTTGTCTTAGATGGATAATAAGTACCAGTTCCAAGGCAGAAGAGTGGTAAGGGCTAACCAACTGAGATTAAGTGACTTACCTAAGGTCACACAGCTAGGAAGTGTCTGAAGTCAGATTTGAACCTGGGACCTCCTATCCATCTCCAGGCCTGGCTATCAATCCACTGAACTACCTAGATGCCCCTTAACCAATTATTTGCTTCCTAATCAACCTTACTCTTCTTAAGTCCTACCCTCTCATTGGGCAGCAATGATAAGAAAGCTACCCTTGGGTTGAAGAGATTCATTTTCTTGTCCCAAACTCTGTGATTGTTAACAATGCTTTCTAAGTTCTTTCTGGCAGTGCCATTTAAACCTCAGATATATAGTAAATGTGTGGCCTTAGATGAGTCACTTAATGATGATGTAATATGTCAACAAGAGTTGGCAGTGATCATCTAGCCTAAGAAGTCTTGGGATATTCTTTGCTATGTCCTAAATAAATGTCTTGGAAAGATTTCAGATTTCTCTATGACTGTAAGCTGCCTCAGTATCCCTCAGCAGGGATCTGTCCAGCTTCATTCTCTCTTCTTCCTCTGATTGTTATTGAAATGAATTCTCCATTCATAGTACCAGTGGTACCAATTACCGGTACCAGAATTCTTTAAAGAATTGCAGGCAGTTGCTTCCTCTTTAGAAGATCCAGCTCCACTTCATTGGGAAAAGCCTCATCTCAGTAATTTCAAGTGTTCAGTGGTTCTTCTCCCTGCTCTTCTTCTCTTGGTCTCATCCTTCCATCCTCAAACCCTTGACACAAGTCAGGATTTTCCCTTTTTCTTCTTCATTTTCACCTTGAAACCCTTCCTTTTTAAAAGAAAGGAACATTTCTGGTTCCCTGATAACCCAGAGAGTAGGATGGGGGAGTCTCTTTAGACCTTTTACCTTTACTTCTAAGAGAAACACCAACCTGCACTTTGGGGCTAGTAAATAGTCAATTGGCCATGGGTGGAATACCAACAGTGTACTCTATGCATTTCACTAGAAAATCCTCCCTTCACACTTATTAGTCATTATTCTTGCTCAATACTTCCCTAGAGAACTATTATGGCAAACCACATGTGGGGGTTCTTTGAATCAGGAGATACTACTTCTTACCTCAGAATCTTCTTATCCCCATAGTACTATGAGAACCACATTCAGCTTCCTTTTCCTTAACATTCTAACTTCATGTGGACCACTGGATAGAGAGCTAGAGGGAGGGTCAGGAAAGTGTTCAATAGAAATTAACTTTCAGATACATACTAGATGTGTGACCTTAGTCAAGTCACCTAACCCCTCTGAGCCCTAGTTTCCTAACATAAAAATCGGGTATGAAGGCTCACCAAGCCTTATAACACCCTACTGCTGACTCCTAAAGTCCCTCTGCTCTGTTTCTATAGGTATCCTCCCAAACCACATCACAGTCATCTGACCCACAGATTTAACTTAAGCCCCTGATATCCTCTCTGCCACTGAAACCTTGAGGGGTTTTGTGCCTTTCTTTTATGTGTTGTCTCCCCCAATTAGAGTGTGAGCTCCTTGAGAGCAAGAACTGCCTTGGTTTTGTTGTTGTTGTTGTTGTTTTTGTTTGTTTTGTTTCCAATTTGTATCCCCAATTCTCAGGAAGCCTAAAGTATATTTAGATGATCTCTGTGGTTCCTTCTAGTTCCAAATCACACGCCTGTATGATATGATTTGTCATAAAAAGAAAGATTTTGTGGAGTCCTTAGTTTGTATTGTGTTGCATATTGGGGAACGAGATAGCACCTAGTAAGGATCAAATGAGATAATATTTTTAAAATACTTAGCACAGGGCCTGGTACATAGTAGGTACCTAATAAATGCTCATTCTTTTCCCTTCCACTAGTATAAATGAGTATTGACTGAACAATTAATCAACTAGCAACAATATTCCGATGACCTTTAGAATGTTGAGTTTGCCAACAGGGAAGGATTTCTCCCAGTCTCAACTTCTATGATTTGGGTAGTTAAAGCTGTCACAGTAGCAGGCATTAGTCTCCTATAAGACTTTTTCCCTTCTCAAAGGGAGATATTGGGTCACTGCTTTACTCTGATCTCATCAATGCCACACTGGCCTAAGTGAGTATGTTCTGATTAATGTTGACCCATATTGAAGTTTTCCTCCTTAATGTTTCTGTTATTAAAATAAATGAACCCAATTGTCTACTCATGGCTCTCTGATCTAGCCCAAGGCCTGTTTGCAAAGAAGGCCTCTACTCCATTCAGCAGTGAGGTTTATAGGAGGAAGTAATTGTTCCTGGTGACTTTCAACTTGCCCTTCACATTCATGTGTTCATGCAGCCCAGATGCTTTGTATACTTAGACAGCAGAGCCCTTCCCATCAATATATTGGCCTATTGTTCATGATCACTTGATGGCCTCCTTACAAGGCTGTGTTGCCTTGGAAGAGGGGCACGTTGGGGCTCTCACTAGCTAATTAATCTACTGACCCCCACCTGGCATCATAGAAAGATCATTGACCTTAGAGTCAGAACCTCCAGATGCCAATTTTATGGTAGAACCTTATGACTTGTGAGTCACTTCCATTCTCTGGTCTTCTGATACTTCATCCTAAAACCAAAGGCTTCTCCCAAATGTTCTCTAAGGTTTTTTCTAGGTCTAATGCTTTATTATCCGGTATGCTTTGAGCCAGGATGGATGGTCCTTGAGGTGAAGTGATGTCATTTCCAAACATCTGGGGATCCTACCTGGACCTGCAAGCATGGGCACAAGTGAGATGAGTGAGACAGTCCAAGCTCAAAGAGAGAGAGAGCCTAGAGAGTTGGAGTTTGGGACTAGGTCCACATTACATTTATAGGACTTTTCTTGATAGCAATAATTTCTTTGGAACAATGAAGCCAATGATGGAATATTTGGACTTAGTCATAGCGGTGAATTAGTGTGTCTGTTTTCCCATGTCTGTCAACAATGAATTTTTCATCTATTTTTATATTTTTTATTTATATTTTATATTATTTCATCTATTTTGTACATCTTTCATGTATAAGGTGATATTCAGAGAGCTTTGATGTGGATCCTTTACTTTATTAGACATTTTGAATGGTTGTTAATAAATAGCATGTGTTTCTTCCTTTGAAAACTTTGAATCTTTAAACCACTATCACTTACCTATTTAAGAATGGCTCTTGATCTTTAATAGTCTTAGTAATAGCTAACATTTATATAGCACCTTAAGTTCTACAAAGAATTTTACATGTTATACTGGATCCTCACCACGGCCCTGGGAAGAAGGTACTACCCCATTATATAAATGAGGAAACTGAGGAAGGTAGAAGTTAAGTGGTTTGCCCTCTGGAATAGGGGCCTAAAGAGCCAAAGAGTTTAAAGAGCTCATATGCCAGATACCCTTCATTCCAAAGTAGTGGGGACCAAAGATCCAGTAGGCCCTCTTGGTCTGCTTTGGCTAGAACACACTCTATGGAGTGCCATCCATTTCCTGGGAAACATTGTCACTTCTGAAGGACTTGTTATTTGGGGGTGCTGCAGCAAATCACAGGTGGCCCCTTGCTCCCACATCCCACGATGGACAATGTGAGGTAGAAGTGGGCTATGACAAAGCTATATCAGATATGCTAAGCTGGTAAATCAGTGGATGTAGCCTGCTCAGTGAGCTTTTTTAAAATTTTATTTTTTAAAACCCTTTACCTTCTGTCTTAGAATTAATACTAAGTATTAGATCAATATAGAAGGGCAGTAAGGGCTAGCCAATTGAGGTTAAGTGACTTGCCCAAGGATCACACAGCTAGGAAGTAGTGGAGGCTACATTTGAACCCAGGTCCTTCTGACTCCTGGGCTGGCTCTCCATCCACTGAGTCACCTGGCTAACTTTGTCAAATATATAAGAATAGGAGCCATTCCCCAATTGGCAAGTGGTCAAAAGATATGAACAGACAGTTTTGAAATAAAGAAATCAATGCTATATATAACTATATATGTAACTATATAAACTATATAAAAATATATAAAATGCTCTAGATTATTATTGATTATAGAAATACAAATCAAAACAATTCTGGGATATCATTTCATACTATCAAACTGATTAAATGATAAAGAGAAAATGACAAATGTTCGAGGGCATTTGGAAAAATGGGGACACTGATATATTGTTGGTGGAATTGTGAAATGATCCAACCATTTTCAGAGCAATCTGGTATTATACTGAAAGAGTTCTAAAACTGTGTATACCTTTTGATGCAATAATACCACCATTAGGTTTATTTCCTAAGGTGATCAGGGGAAAAGGAATAGAAACTACATGTTCTAAAATATTTATAGCAGCTCTTTTTGTGGCAGCAAAAGAATTGGAAAACTAATTTCATCAATTGGGGAATGGATGAATAAGTTGTGGTATATGACTGTAATGGAATATTATTGTGCCATAAGAAAAGACAAACATGATGATAAAAAAAAAACCTGGAAAGGCTTTACTGAGCAGAACCAGAAGAACATTGTGCACAGTAACAACAATAATAAATGATGATCAACTGTGAATGACTTAACTATTATCAACAAGGCAAGGATTCAGGACAATTCCAAGGAACTCCTGACAAAAAAAAAAAGATATCTGTTGCCATAGAAGGAACAGACAGAATCCAAATGCAGATTGAAATATACCTTTCTTTACTTTATTTCCTCCATGAATTTTTCTCTAGTGTAAACTATTTGTGTCTTGCTCCACAACATGACAAACAGGAAAATATGTATTATATGACAATATATGTATCACATATATCATATAACCTACCTTCTTGGAGAGGGGGAATGAGCAAAAGGGAAGAAGAGAACATGAATTGCAAAATGTCAGAAAACAAATATTTAAAATTGTATCAGCATGCAATATGGAAAAAAATTAAAATAATTTTTAAAGAATAGCTCTCAATAAATCAGGAGAATAAAAAAAAGAATGACTTCTCTCTCTATCCTCCTTCCATTTTCTGCCAAATGAGTCTGAACTATTTAAGCCTCTCTCTGGAAGAGTAGAGGAAGGGGACCAGTGTTTTTCCCTTAGTCCAGCAATATGGCAGCTACCAGCACAAGTGGACTAAAACAGATGTCCTTCCTGATAAGCCTGAGGCCGACTTTTGCACTGCACCTTCTGTTTTTGTCTCTCACCCAATTCTCACCTGTGGCTCCAAGAAGCTATAGCATTTAGAAAGTCACGCCCCAGTAAGACCATCTCAGCAAATGGACTAAATCAGGTTGACAGTTACTGACAGCCCGCAGATCCCTTGGTGAATCTGGAGGATGCCTCCCCGAAGCATGTGAAGCCTTCCCCTTGCGGAATGGGTGGATAAGAATAGCTTGTCCCAAACAGCCATGAAGGCAACTGTGGAGCTCCTAAAGTTTGGCCAGACAACAAAGATGCCAAGGTCAACCACTGCATCCCAGGCCATTGCCAATCATCCTGACTTTTGTCTTGCCACTGGACTTCAATGACCCTGGATGAGTGAGGCTGATGACTTGCCCAACTCTGCCTCGCTGAAATCTAATTCATTCACATGTCAAAACATCACCCCATATCACTAGTCCTCTTAGAAAATAAAGGAGGAACAACAACACTTACTTCCCCAATAACTCTCCATTTTTCATCAGCAGCTCTGCTTGGTTTCCGTTCCACATTATGTCTCCAAGCTGGTACCCTCTGTTGCTAAAATATTCTATTTCTCTTCCATACCCTTTTGAACTCTCATTACTCACTTTGGACCAAATTTATCTCCTTCCCCTATTCAGTTTCATTTTGGTATCATCTTTCTTCCATTATGTTATGAGTTTCTTGAGGGAAAAGACTGTTCTTCTTTTTCTTGTTTGTATCCACAGTATTTAGCTGACACAGAGTAGGCACTAAATAAATATTTTTTGAATTGAATTTGTGAATCTGTCTAGATTTGCAGGCTTTTCCCACAGGAGTTCGTTTATGGCTTGTCTTTTTCTGAGTTCAGATTATTTAGGTGGTTTGGTATAATGGATCTTTTTGGGTTTGTTCGTTTTATCATTTTGGATTTTTCATATTATTCCCCTTCATATTCAGTTTTGCAGTTGAACTGAAAAAGTGTTAAGGGTTTTCCATTCTCCTTTAACTGAAACAGTGTCATGCTTTCCACTCTCCTTTATTAGAATGCCCTGGTTCCCTTCTTAGCTCTACCTTATAAATCCCTAAGCTTCTTTCAAAACCAAGTTCAGGTGCAACCTCCTACATGGGTTCCTTCCTGATTCTTTCCTTTCCCAAGTTGTTAGTGTTCTCTGCCTTTTGAAGTTATTGAAGTATCACTCTGGAGATACTTTATATTTACTTATGTGGGGAACATAAACTCTTCTCCCAGAAGAACCTAAGCTCCCTGAGGAAAGAGGAATCATATTTTTATCTTAGTGTCCTCTGCTTAGTATAGTGCCCAGCATGTAACAAGTGTTTACAAAAGTTTGTTAAGTCAAATTGAATTTGACATCAAATGTACCATGTTCAAATTCTGGCCCTATTATTTATTATCTGTGTGACTTTGAGAAAGTCCTTTCCCTTCCCTGAACTCCATTTTCTCTATATGAATAAAGGAGTTGTATTGGGTGATTTCTAGGCTCCACCATTTTGTGCCCTAAAATCCAATCCAGCTATAAATCTTGAGCATAGGTACTGCCTGCTTCTTAGGTGGAAAATGAGATCTTCAGCCTCTAACCCTGGACCACTGAGAATCAGGCATAAAATCTTTATTTAGAGAGGGAAGAGTTCTTTAAGATCATCTAGCCCAATCCCTTTATCTTATACTTGAGGAAACTAAGGTCAAGGAAAATTATGTCTTTTCTAAGGTTACACAGATAGGGAATGGAAGCACTAGGACCTGATGCCAAACTGAGTGCTTCTTTTATTGAACTGCATTGTCATCCTCTGACCCATTGTTTTTTCATTCTTATTAATGGGTCCCCCAAGTCTTTTTCCTTTTCTCAGAAATGATCGTCTTGGATACATGCTTCAGATGATTAAATGGCATGAGATAAATTTGGCCCTAAGTGAGTAATGAGAGCTCAAAAGGGAAGGGAAGAGAAATAGAATATTTTAGCAACAAGGAAATGAGAAGAAAATGAGTTTTCAATAAAAAAGGAAACTTCTGTGTCCTCAGGAAAGAGAGGCTGGTCACCTAGTGTCATGTGGGCATTCACTGTCCTAAAAGGCATAACGATGATGAAATTGATTTTAATTCACTTTACTCTGTAATACTTGTGTCAGCAATGAGGATTAGCAGCTGCCTTATGTATCAGCCTTTTTGGATCTTGGAGAAATTTTGATGTCATGGAAAGAGCACCAATCTTAAGAGTCAAAAGATCTCCATTTGAAACCCAGTGCTGCTACTTAATATAGCTTCATGAACTTGAACTAATCATCTTACCTCCCCCAATCTCAGTTATCTCATGGGATCAACCATAATTGTTCTATATAGTTCACAAGCAGGTTGTTATTTAGGTGTCAGTGAGATAATATAGAAAGAGTACTTTGCAATGGTTAAAATGAGAAATAAACGTGAGCTATTATGATTATTTATTTTTGGCACAAAACCAACAGCCCATTCTATATTCCCAAGTCTTTTCTAGATTCTGTGATGGGATATGATTACATAGGCTTCTGTGGCCTAAAATGTCAAGGAGGCAGTTGACTTAAGAGGTTTGGGAAGCTCTCAAGAAGGAAATTGTAACAACACAAATGCAAATAATTCTGATGGGGAAATTTCTGATGTGGCCACACAGGGAACTCTCATCAACCCAGATGGTCTTTTTTTTTTAACCCTTAACTTCTCTGTATTAGCTCCTAGGTGGAAGAGTGGTAAGGGTGGGCAATGGGGGTCAAGTGACTTGCCCAGGGTCACACAGCTGGGAAGTGTCTGAGGCCGGATTTGAACCCAGGACCTCCCATCTCTAGGCCTGACTCTCAATCCACTGAGCTACCCAGCTGCACCCCCCCCAGATGGTCTTTTTAAAAATTTCTACACTTAAATTTTTATTGATTTTTTATCAGGTAGTTTCCCTGCCTCTAATAATAATAATTATATATATATGCATATATATATGCAGACATACACATTTCAGTACATCTAACCATCATAATAACCAAGTTCAAAATTATATGAATGTATACACTCATAATGTCCCATTTCAATAAAGAAGAGAGAGCTGTATTCTCTTCTTTTTCCTTTGGGGCCAGGCTAGGTCATTACAATTTCATTGCATTCAAACAAGTTAGGACACTCCTGAAGGACTTATACAAAAGAATGCTATCCACATTGAGAGAAAGAACTATGCGAGTAGAAAAGCAAAAACAAAACATATGACATCACTTATCACAGATATAGATAGATATACATATATAAATATATATATGGGTACATGATTTGGGGTTTAGGCTTTAAAAAATCACTCTATAGCAAAAATGAGTAATACAGAAATAGGTATCAAGTGACAACATTTGTACAACCCAGTGGAATTGTCAGCTCTTGGAGGAGGGAGGGGAGGGGGGGGAAGAAAATGAATCATGTAAACATTGAAAAATATTTTAAATAAATAAATAAAATAAAAAAACAATTTTATTGCATTCAGCTTTGGTATTTTTGCTGCTTTGTTTCTTACACTTATATCATTATGATTGTTGTGTAGATTGATTCCCTTACTTTTTTTTAGCTCAATTTGCATGAGTTCATGTCTTCCCGTGACTTCTCTGTGTTACTCATTTCCATTTCTTTTTACACTCAATAATATTCCTGTCTGCTGACTTCTTCCCTACTGCTACAAGCATGTCTTCATGCTAAAAAAAAACCCTTTCATTTGAGTCTTGCATCTCTGATCCTTTTTTCTGTCCTTTGTGGCTAAATTTCTTGAAAAGATCATTTACCATTGATGCCTCCACTTTCTCTCCTTTCACTCTCTTTCAGTCCAGCTTCTAATCTTACCATTCCACCATAACTACTCTTTCCATAATAGTCACTTATTCCATTTGTTTTCCTCAGTTCATCTCTTTGCTCTCTATGATCATTATTCTTCCATGGGGTTATGGAAAGATCTTTCCAGATCACTTAACCCAAAATAGGGACAGAAAAAGACCTCCTCAGGCATTGTTGACAAAACTACTTTACTCTCTTCTAATTATTCTCAGACAAATACTTTCCTTCCCAGGTGAAAAAAAAAGAGGTATGGTAAAAAAGGATGGTAAAAAGAGGAGAGGTGTTAGAGTAGATGACCTCTGTTGTTTTTCAGTCATTTTTCAGGCATGTGTTAACTCTTACTGTCCCCATTTGAGGTGTTTTTGACAAAAATACTGGAGTAGTTTGCCATTTCCATCTCTAGTTCATTTTGTAGATAAGGAAACTGAGGCAAACTGGGTTAGATGACTTACCCAGGGTCACACAGCTCATGCCTGAGGCCAGATTTCAACTCATGAAGTTGAATCTTCCTGACTCTAGACCCAGCATTTTGTGCATTATGGTACCACCTAACTGCCCTAGATGATCCTTAAGGTACCTCAGTTTTGGTCTGGACTTGTGACTTCATTAGGAAGTCACTGTAGGAAACTGCTGACCTGGATATCTCCTTGAGTGATACATATCAACAACTCTGCAATGGAATTCTGAGATGCTTGACATACTAAGAGATTTAAGTAACTTGTTTGTGGCACAGCTAGTATGTGCCAGAGGTAGGATTTGAATGCAGGTCTTTTGTGCTTAAAGGTTGGCACTTTATCCATTACAGCATACTACCTCTCAAAGTCCATGATGCCTCTCATATTCTGTTATTCCAACATGGCCAGGGATCACATCTATCTTCTCGTGTGTAGATTAAGCTATATATTACTTAAGTCTAGAACTAGAAAGATGCCTTACAGATCCTTGGCCAAACCACTCATTTTACAGGGTGGGAAAATAAGACCAAGTAGAGGTTGCTGTAATTGGCAAATCCTTGCCATTTTTTCCATCCTGCAGGCTCTACTCTGTGCCAGATCTGACCCTAACTTCCTCATCTTTCAAATGATTTAGTTAGACCCCATGTAATCTATGAGATCCCTTCCAGCCTCAACATTTCAGGGTTCTTTTCTTCTCCAAGAACTGAGTTGCCCACTTCCATCTGACGAATGCACTGACCTGCCAAAAGATTGAGAGGAAAGAGGGAGTTGCCTTCTGCAACAATGCTACTCTGGGAGGAGTGGCAGCTAGGTGGCTCAGTGGATTGAGAGCCAGACCCAGAGACGGAAGGTCCTGGGTTCAAATCTGGCCTCAGACACTTCCTAGCTGTGTGACTCTGGGCAAGTCACTTGACCCCCATTGCCTACCCTTACCACTCTTCTGCCTTGGAATCAATACACAGCATTGATTCCAACATGGAAGGTAAGGGTTAAAAACAAAACAATGCTACTCTGCTTCAACATCCTTCCTTCTGCTCTACCCTGAATTCCCACCCTCCCTTTCTCCCACTCCTCCGGATTTCAGGAGACTTGTATTAGCAACCTACATTGTACTGCTCATTTCACGTCATGTTGTTGGAGTGCATACAACAAAGCTCCCCCAACTGTCTTTGTTCAGCCTGACTTCTCATATTCCTTCCGATTCCGTTACCATAGAGATCCTTCAGCTGATCCCAAGAGTGGGTCCCCTATAGGCTCAGGCATCCAGGTCTTTGATTTGGGGATGTGCGGGGCCCCAGCCTCCCCCTTGCTCAAACTTAGCTCAGTGTGGCTGCTCCTGCCAAACATGGAGCAAAGGGAATTCCAGTGAATAGAAGTGACAGCAGATTAAATCACATTGACTGTACTAGGTGTTAGATAAGTCTACTCACTCCTCCCTGTGAAAAATACCTTCCCAATGTCAAATTTTCTATATTCTATTTCCAATGTCAAATAATAATAGCGGTTATATAGCATTCTAAGGTTCGCAAACCACTTTGTGTATACTCTTAATTAATCTTTACAACAATCCTGGGAGAGATATTATTAGAATACCATTTAACAGATGAGGAAACTGAAGCAGGAAAGTTTAAGTGGCTTTCCCAGGATCATACTGTCTGTAAGTATCTGCAGCAAGATTTGAACTCTGGTCTTTCTGACTCCTAGTCTGTCACTCTGTCCACATCCATGGGGTCAGGGATCATTTCAATAAAGCCCATCTTATGAAGGCAAGAAAGATTTCAGGTCTGGCATTTACTATCTTATGACCTTGGACTTCCCCTCTCCATGAAAAATTCAATTTCTTCTGTAAAAACTAAAACTAAGGACCCTTATAGCTCTAGCACTTTATGTCTTAAAAAGGTCTCTCCTATATACTAAGAACCCTTTTGGATCTAATGTTCTATGTACTAAGGTCCTGACCAGCTCTCACATTCTGTGCTCTAAGTGTTCTTCCAACTCTCATGTTCTATATTCTAAGAGTTTTTCCAGGTTTCATAGTCGACGTTCTAAGATCCTTAGTAGTTCTCATATTCTACTTCTAAGGTCTATACCAACTCTCATATTCTGTGCTCTAAGAGCTCTTCTGGGTTCCATAGTCTATGTTCTAAAGTCCTTACTAGCTCTTGTGTTTTGTGTTCTAAAGTCTTACATTCTATGTTCTAAGAGCCCTACCAAGTTTCATAGTCTATGTTCTAAGGTCCTTACCAGTTCTCATATTCTGTGTTCTAAAGCCTATTCAAGGTCTCACATTCTTCCTTACCAGCTTTCACATTCTATATTCTAAGAGCTCTTCTGGTTCTCCCATTCTACATTCCAAGATGTCTACCAGCTCTAAATTACATGGTCTATGATTTCATGATCCTATGTAGGTTCTGCATTTGATTTCCTTGGGGATTCCCATATGTCTACTGTCCACTAACAGTTTCCAAAACACCATTCCTTCACTCATCTAGAATAAGGAACCAGAGATTCCATGTAATTTTCATTCATTCTATCAGGAAATAAATCCCATGAATAAATGACACTACATGCTCCTCTTCTATCTCTACTTTACTATATAACTCTAGCCAAGTAGAAACATACCAGCAAGGACAGCTCTTGAAGGAATTCACAGAAAGCTCTATTGTAATATGAAGAATCAAAATGGGGAAGGGTATATTTACCCACTTTAATTGTGAGAGGCTAAGGAGACAAACAAGATGAGTGGTGTTATGGCATCCCAGAGTTTCAGCGTTAGAAGATCCCTAATCCTTCCAGCTTGTAAACTAAAAAAAAAAATACTCCCATTATAAAAAGTGAACATTTATGCAGTGCTTTAAGGTTTACAAAGCCCTTTACGTATATTATCTCCTCTGTTCCTCAGACTAGCCCATGAGGTAGGTGCTACTATTGATCTCATTTTAAGATGAGAAAACTGAGATGGAGAGAAGTTACATGATTTGCTCTGGGTCACACAAATTGCTAGTGAGTGTCTGGAGCAGGTCTTCTGAAATGATGACAAAGACTGGCTGCTGAGATTGAAAAGCCTTGATGCCAAGGCTTTCTAGTAGGTCATGTAAAGACTCAACATTTATGAAAGCAGTTATCCATCTCTGCCCAAATATATCTGTCCATTGAAAAGGAACCCTTGAGGCAGCTAGTAGAACAATGGATAGAGCACCAGGCCTGGAGTCAGGGAGACTTAGGTTCAAATCTGGCCTCACACACTTCTTCACTTTTTGACCCTGGGCAAGTCACTTAGCCCCAATTGCCTAGTCCTTATCATTCTTCCATCTTAGAATTGATACTAAGACCAAATATAAGTTTGTTTGTTTTTTTAAGGAGCCCTCTACCTCCTGAGGCGATCCATTCCATCTTGGAAGACCTCTAATTGTAAGGAAGATGCTTTTTTCTCTTATCCATCATATCCAAATTTTTTTTTGAATAACTTCTATCTGTTGTTCCCATAGAAGGCAGAAGCCTTCTTGAGCCAAACAGAATCAATCTAATCCTTCTCCCACATGAGAGCTTTTAAAATATTTGAATATAGATATCATTTTTCCCAATTAAACATCCTTAATTCTTTCAACTAGAGCTCATATTTCATGAATTCAAAGGATCTTCATCATCCTGACTGCCTTTCTCTGAAAACTCCTACTTAATATTTTTTTCCTAAATACAAGATGCTAGAAATCAATATGATATTCTATCAATATGATATCTGACCAGAAGCTCTGATAGAGTGGAATTATCACCTCCTTACTCCTGGGCATTCCAAGCTTACATTCCCTTTTTAGCCCAGCATATCATACTGTTGACTCCTAATGAACTCTTAGAGTTAAGCAAAATCCCTAGGTCTTTTACAACCAAAATGCCATGCCTCATACTACTTTGTACTTGTGAAATTGATTTTTTGAACCCCAGTATAAGATTTTACATTTATATTCAATATTGGGCAAGACTCAAGGATTAGTGGCAGAATGATAGGTGACAAATATGGCTGTCAAGCTACAGAAAACAAGAATCCTGGCCAAGAGACTAGGAAACAAAAATCTGAGCAAAGTTAGCCCTGGGGGACTCCTTCTGATAAAGATGGTGGTGGTGATGGTTGTGATGGTGGTAAAGCTTTAATAAGTACTTACTATGTGTCAGATGTGTCAGGCACTGTACTAAGCTCTCTGGATATAAATTTGGGCAAGCAAGACAATCCCTCCCCTCAAGGAACTTACATGCTAATGGAGGATAACAACACATACAAGTGAGCTAAAAAGGGAAGAAAAAAATACAAGGTGGTTTTAGGAGCAGAGGACTAAGGTTCCAATGGGAGGAGGATGAGGACAATGGACAAGGTTCAGAAGGCATAAAGAAAATATATCAGGGAAATATCCGGTGGCCCTTGTCATAATGTTGTTCATTCTTCATTTTCAAAGAGGACCAATGGTGATAACACCAGGAAATAATGCCCTTTACTTATAGGTGAATTGGATTTAAGAGGCAGAGTTGCCCAAAGCTGTCAGCCTTACTCCCTCGTCCAGATTCATCAGAGTCCAGTGACAAGACAAAAGTCAGGATGATGTGGATGATCTTGGCATTTTTTATGTCTAATCAAGCTCTAAGAGTTCCATAGAGCCTGCTTCAACTATCTTAATGGCTATTGGAGCAAATTGTCTCATCCACCCATTCCATCAGGAAAGTCTTCACATGCTTAGCCCAGACAACCTCTACATCACCGAGGTGTTTGAGGTCTACCAGTTACCCTCAACCTGGTTTAGCCAGTCTATCACAGGTGAGAGACGGATGAAAGGAGGACACCAAAAGTGGATGCGCATCCCTGAAAAGAACTCAGCAAACTCTTGCACCAGAGGTACTAGTCCTCCCTGAATGCCCAAGCAGCCTTGTCATGTAGGAAACCAATAACAAGATGATAAGGTTCTATGGGAGCCAAACAACAACAACAACAAACATTATATCATGATTTAAGGCTTACAAAACACTTTACAAATATTATCTCATATTTTATTAAATTAGGTTGGGAAGAGACATTAAAACTGTCTAGTCTAACCCTCCTAAAGCCCGACTAAGGAAGAGAAGTTAATTAACTTACAAATAAGTAGCAAAATTGGGAACTGAAATCAGACCTTTCACCTCCAAATCCAACATCCTTTTCACTATGCCATCCTGTCTCAGGGATAGATGGGACCTAATGATGGTGAACAATTCCTGACTATAAGTAAGCTGGACATATGGAAGGATGAACCAGAACGAATACTGTTACCTCATCCTGAGCCTCAGAAAGTGGCCCCCTCAGAGAGGCAGCTAAGGGTTTTCTAAGAAAGGCACTCACCTGTACCAGAAGTCTGGCATCTGTTTTCCCCTTTTAAGTTGATTCTCCCATATGCCCCTACCCCAGCTCTACTCCCTAGACATTGCGCTAAATATAGCCCGAGCACACAGATGCCCTGGAGAGAGAAACCGAAGACATAGCCCATAGCTCCCCTGGCTGAAGTTCAGTAAATCAGAGAACTGGGAGAAACACACAGCAACACACCCTCATTAGAAAAGTCTCCTGGGGAGCCCAAGCCGTGCCTTTCCCAAACTTCAGAAGCCTACTTGGGTCAGAATCACTCTCTGCAAACAAATGACCCTACCCAAGATTTATACACACATGTGTACACACATGTATGCACACACACACATGTACACACACTCACTCACTCCAATAATGGTCAGAAACAGACATTCTCTTCTTCCCTTTCCTTCAATTCCCTCACTCCGTACCTTGGGAATTGTGCAATTCAACCCTAGTACTCCCAGCTTAGACATCTTTCCTTGTCGTGGTGCTACCCAAAGGACTTATTCTTGTGCTTGCTTCTCCATACCTTGGACTGTGTTCTGGACAATCTCAAGTCGTAAGTATTAAGTTTGGGTTTATAGATTCTCTTGCACTCTCATTTTATTAGTGCCATTACTATGTATATGTGTATATAAAATGAATATACCTGGGATCATAGAATTGGAAGAGAAGGTACCTTGCAGGTCATCTAATCCAAGACTCTCATTTTACAGATGAAGAAACCAAGACCCAAAGAGGCTAAACAGTATTCCTACATATATGTATCACACACACCACAAATATACATGTATGGATTGTACATGTGTTACATATAATATGCATGTGCGTGTGTGTCTAATGTAAACATTATGTTATGTATATATACACACAAATACTTATATACACTGGAGAAGGAAATGGCAAACCACTCTAGTATCTTTGCCAAGAAAACCCCATACAAGGTCATTAAGAGTAAGACATTTCTGAACAACAACAAATATACATCTATATATACTATATATACTCAGATACATACATACTTTTTTACCTTGAGGTTGATAAGGAGAGGGAATAATAAGCATTAATTAGGCTCCTATTATGTACCAGGCATTATGCTAAGCTTCTTTTGTAAATAGTATCTCGTTGGATCCTCCCAACAACTCTAGGAAGTAGGGGCTAATTCTACTATTGCTATTTGAGGGTTGAGAAAACTGAGGAAGACAAAAGCTAAGTGGTTTGCCCAGAATCACACAGCTAGGAAGTGTCAGAGTCTAGATCTTTCTGACTTTAGACCCAGTGCTCTGTCTGCTTCATCACCTAACTGGCACTTACTAATGGCTAACGGGGCATTATATATATACATATATATAAAATGCCATGTAGCATTTTCCTGGTGAATTATTATAACAAATTTTTTATCATTTTCTCAAAGCTAAATTTTGACTAGTTAAGGAAGAACAATTAAATAGTCAATATAAGAAATGATAAGAAGGATGATTTCTGTAAAACCTGGAAAGACCTCCATGGACTGATGCAAAGTGAAGTAAAGCAGAACCAGAAAAACATTGCACACAGTAACAGCACTATTGTATAATGAACTATTGGGAATGGTTTAGCTATTTTTAGCAATACAGTGGTCTAAGACAATCCCCAAGACTCATGATGAAAAATGCCATTCTCCTCCAGAGAAAGAACTGGTGGAGTCTGAATAGAGATGGAAACATACTATATTTCACTTTCTTTCTACATTTTTTTGTTTTGTTCAAGTTCTCTTCTACAAAATGACTAATATGGAGTAATATTTTATATTGTTGCACATGTAAAATCTATACCAGGTTGCTTGCTGCTTCAAGGAGGGAGGAAAGAAGGAAGAGAATTTGACTCAAAAAATTTAAGGGTTAAAAACATTTTTACATGTAATTAAGGACAAATAAAATGTTTTTTAAAAAACAAACAGTCAAATTGGATCCTTTCAGACATTTCTCTGTTGACTCATTAGGGTTTGGATATCATCACTAATAGTAGCAGCAAAGATTTCTCTGTCCACAGTGGTCGTGGTCCTTGACCATTGTCTCCAAAGGTCAATAGGATAGATACTCAATAGTTCTTTTCTTTTAAAAAAAAAACTCTAACCTTCTATCTTAGTATCAATTCTAAGACAAAAGAGCAGTAAAAGATGGGCAATTGAGGTTAGGTCATTTGCCCAGGGTCACACAGTTAGGAAGTATTTAAGTCCAGACTTGAACCCAGGTCTTCCTATCTCCAGAGCTTGCACTCTATCCTCTATTTTACCTAGCTTTTCCTTCTCAATAGTTCTTGCAAAGTCTCCTCCAGTCAGAAGCCAGCAGAGGTAATATTATGTTCAGATGAATTTTGAAACCCTGATGGAGTCAGCAACTTAAAGTATAAGATGAGCAGCTGACCCTAAAAGAAGAGGGACAGCAGCCAACAGGACCTCATTTTATTGGAGGCTAACGAGATCAACTGTCCTACTTTTTGTGATTATCTCCAATTTACCCTATATCTATCTTGTGTGGCAACATGGATGTTGTCATACTGTCTCCCCATCTCTCACGCTAGATTGGGAGTTGCCTGAGGGCAGGGACTTTCTTCCTTTGACTCCCCAAAGCTTAGCAAGATGCCTAGCACATAGTAGGCACTTAATAAAAATGTTCACTGTGTGACAGACTGATCTGGGCTAGTTAGAAATTTACTGAAGGCTGTACTGAAAGCCTACGAGAGTTGGGAAAGCTCCACACTTGGTGCATAGTTGTTTGCTTGTCCTCTCTCCCAATAGACCATGAGTTCCTTCCAGGGAGGCACTATTTTTGCCTTTCTCTGTACTCCCAGTCCTTAGCTTAAAGCCTAGAACAGATTTGTTGACTAGATTATCACAAGATTTTCCAGGTGGGTCTTTGTGATGTAATAGGAAGTATATTGATAAAATCTGGCCTCAGATATTTCTTAGCTATGTGACCCTGGGCAAGTCACTTAATCCCAATTGCTTAGACCTTGCCACCCTTCTGTCTTAAAATTGATACTAAGACTGAAGATAAAAGTTTTGTTTTTTTTTAAGCATATTGAAAAGTTATCTGCTAAGAAAGACCTGGGGAAGGGAAGAACTGGGCATTTAAGAAAAGAAAAGGTTTAAAAGAGCAGCTGTTGGAGGTCTGATATTGGAAATAATGGGTGTGAAAGTGCCTTGAAAAGCATTACTATATGTCATGTTATGTAAATGTCACACTTGTTTCAAAAACCTCTTCTAAAGAGGATATAGTAACTGTTACTGTAGCTTTAAAAGCCAAATGGAACGTCACAAAAAGAGTTGTTTTAATTGTCATCAAACTATTTGAAAACACTTTTCCTGCCACAGTTGCAGAGAGACTGAAAAACAATGAGGAAGAGGAGGGCAAAGTCTTTATTGATTAAATTATTTTAGCCTTCATCTTGCAAAGAAGATGAGAATTCTTAGAAAGAGATTTCATTAGTTACTAGTTATCATAAATATACTAAATGGTATGGTACTGTATTCTCAGAAATATAGAGGAGTTATTTGCCATTATGGTGATGTTTGAGGTGGCTTTAGATCTAAAATCTAAAAATAAAATAAAAATATTATAAATAATTTTGTCTATTTTATTATTGGTTTCATTTTTAATAAACTTTATATTTGGCATCTTTAATATTTAATCTTAGGAGATTAAGGGATCTAAGATACAAATATGAGTAACTACTATTGGGGAAGGAGGTTTCTCTAATTTAACTAAATATTTGGTGAATTGGTGGAGGTTCTGTAGCTTAACCTACCTTACCATTCTATTGAAACTTCTCTTTCAAAAAGTCTCCTTAATGACCTCTTAATTACTAAATCCAGTGACCCTTTTTAATACTACCTCTCCTCCTTGACTTTTCTTTCCTTTTCAACACTGTTTTTCACCTATACTAAAAGTTACTCTTGTCTTCTGGCTTCCAGAATCACTGAATCTTAAAGTTTCAAGGGACTTCCGAGGGCTTTCTTGTCCAACTGATATCTGATCGTGAATTACACACAAAATCCCAGAATTACTTAACTAATGTCACCTGGTTTCCTGTCTGACTATTCCTTCTTGGTCTCCTTATTTGGTCCATCATCCCCCTTCTACATCTTAAACATCTCACTTTCTTGATCTCTTTGTTGGACCCTTTTCTCTTTTTTTGCCCACCCTCTCCCTTAAGGAATTCATGTACACCCCTGGGCTCAATGATCACTTCAGTGCAAGTTATTCCCACATTAACTTGTCTGACCATAATCTCTCCTTCGAACTTATTTGTCTCGCATTTCTAATCATCTATTGGATATCAACATTTGGATGCTTTGCCTCAAGCACAACATGTTCAAACTCTCACCCTCCAAACTCTTCCAACCACCCTATTTCTATTGAAGCCATAATCATCTACTTAACATCGTTCAACCTCAGTTTCTTTTAATAAAATGGTGATAGATGGGGGCAGCTGGGTGGCTCAGTGGATTGAGAGCCAGGCCTAGAGACGGGAGGTCCTAGGTTCAAATCTGGCCTCAGACACTTCCTAGCTATGTGATCCTGGGCAAGTCACTTGACCCCCATTGCCTACCCTTACCACTCTTCTGTCTTGGAATACAATACATAGTATTGGCTCCAAGACAGAAGGTAAGGCTTTAAAATAAATAAATAAAATGGTGATAGCAGTTTTACAAGGCTTATTACAAGGATCTAATATAATAACCTATGTAAAGTGCTTTAAAAACCTTAAAGCGCCTATATAAATTATTGTGTTTATTGTTCCCCCCAAAGAAAATGTTCCCTCCCACTTTAAGAGCAATTTATGTCTTCTCTCCCTTACTTGGCTTATATTATACTTTTCTCTTTACCTGCCATATTCCTCCCCACTAGAATGCAGACTTCCTGAGGACACAGATTATGGCATTTTAAATGTTTGTTCCTCTGGTGCCTAGCCTAGTGCTTTGCATATAGCAAGCACTTGATACCTTCTGTTGAACTGGAACTTGATTTCAAAATGGAAAGCCAATCTTGACAAACCCTGGATGCCAGATCACCATGACGCCTTACAATTTCATCATAAACCCTTGGTATCCAGGGTTTGTCAACCCTTCTTTACACTGTGGAATGAGGCTAGAGCTGTGATTTTATTTCATTGGTACAAGGAACTCTTGACAGAGAAACTTTCTCTAGCTATCAGTGCAAATCAGCAGCTTCTCTAATGAACTGTCTAGTGCAGTGATGGACAAACTACAGCCGGGTCCCAGACGCAACCCCCTGAAATGTTCTATCCAGCCGGGTGACATTATTCCTAATCTGACGAATACTATGAGTAGGATACAATACAATGAAACTTTGAAAGAGTTACCTTAGGAACAGACTGACAAATGAGCATTTCCTTTCTTTTGGCCCCTTCTTTAAAAAGTTGCCCATCACTGGTGTAGACCTTTGAAAAGTTAGATAGATTGCCCAAGGTCACATTGCCAGTATGAGTCAGAAGCAGGACTGGAATTCAAGTCCTCCCGACTCTAACCACTATGCAAGGCTGCCTCTCTATACCATACATTTACATTCTGGTTAACACTATAGAAATGCACATGATTTCAGTAAATTGAGAAGGAAACAATAGCACTGGGCAGCAATACATGGTTTAAGCAGCAGGGAGGGACCACTTGGGTTTGTCAATTGCTACCCAAAAGTGTCCAGTTCAGGTTTCAAACCCCATTATAGGCTTTATATCCAGCTCAACTCCCTCTTTGATATGTTCTAACAGAACCTTCAAAACCCTTCTTTAAGCTCCCAAAGATTTCTAATCTGAATGCCACGCAATTCCTCAAAGTGAGAAGATTCTTTATTCTCCTAAATGAGGGGCATTGGCATCTCCCACTGCCTCCCCTCCAGCTTTGCTTTGGGGATAGTTAAAAGCTGAAGTGAAAGTGTCAAGGGGGAGAGAAACTGAGGCATATTCTGGAGCAATGATATTTTAAGGTCTCTAAATCACCATAGAGCCCCATGAGGCACTGGGGAAGTTGTAAACTGTTACATCTGTGCCCACATATCCTAAATTCTCCCCCAAACTAAGTTGTAAATACAAGTGCTGGCCATGAGTTCTGTTGCATGATGATTTCAGAAGGAATTTGAACCCCAGGGAAGAGTGTGATGCTGGAGCTGCAGTCATGCTGGCCACAGATAAGTATTTATTTGCCTTGTGTATGTTATAGTCTGATCTGCCCTCTAGTGGAAAGGAGCTGTCCACTCCCTAGTATTTTCAGGAGATCATATTCTATCAGAGCACCCTCCATATTTTCTAAACAGATATTTTGACCTGGAAATGTGGGTGTCTTCTGGTCCAGGGATCCATATTTAGATTTGGAGAATAGGATCATAGATCTGGGATCAGACAAAATCTCAAAGGCAATCTAATCTAATCCTTCATTTGGCTGAAGAGAAAACTGGAACCCTCAGAGTTTAAGTGACTTTCTCAGGACCACAAGGTCAAGTCACGGGGCTGGATTAGAATACAGGTTATTTGACACCTAGTTCAAAACTCATTGCATGACTCCATGGCTTCTTCTCTGCCTCCTTCTGATATAGTAGAAAGCAGCTTGGCTATGGAGTCAGAAGAACCGGTTTTTAGTCCTGGCTCTGCTGCTAATTAGTTGTATGTTGTTGTTTAGTTACTTTTCAATCATGTCTGACTCTTCATGCCCCCATTTAGGGGGTTTCCTGGCAAAGATATTAGAGTAACTTGTCATTTCCTTCTCTAGCTCATTTTCCAGATGAGCAAACTGAGGCAAGCAGAGTTAAGTAACTTGCCTAGGGTCATATAGCTAATAAGTGTCTAAATCCACATTTAAACTCAGGTCTTCCTGACTCCAGGACTGGCATTCTATTCACTGCACCACCTTGTTACACAATTAGTTACATAATGTTGGACAAATTATTTCACCTCCACAAGCCTCAGTTTCTTCTTCTTAAAGTCTGGAGGTTGACTTTGATCTCCAATTTCCCTTTTAGATAAAAAAAATCTATGATCCCTAAATTACTTTTAATCCATTGTATGGAACCTCTCCTAATGGCTTCCCTTCATTCATCTCCTTCCTTCCTTCTTTCCTTCCTTCCTTCCTTCCTTCCTTCAAAATCAGTTATTAAGAATTAATTCTATCACTTGAAATGTCCTAGTCTCCTAGGACATAAAGGCAAAAAGAATTTAGACCTTGACCTTGCAGAATTCATTTTGTGGAAGTTAGTATTATATCTCAACTCACATAAATCAGAGGATGTAGTTCAAATTCTGGCTTGCTACGTCTGTGACCTTGTAAAATGAGGGGATTCGACTAGCTCTGACCATGTCGCCCTCCTTATCCAGCACCTCCCTATTGACTGCAGGACTGAGCATAAAATTAAAATGCTAAATGAAATGAAAATACTCTGTTAAACGAAAAGACTGCTAGCATTTAAAGCCATTTGCAGTCCGATCCCTTCCTACCTTTCTTTCACTTTATTCATAGAGTCTCTCCAAAAACTCTATGATCCAGCCACATCGAGCTATTTGCTGTGAGTCCAACAGACATCTTCCACTTCCATTGGGCCACCTAGCTTCCCTAGCTGGCTTCATGGCTCTGCTCCAGTCCTACCTTCCCCATACCAGTGCCTTTCTTCTGAGATTACCTTTCATTTTCATGGTTTATACCTTGTATTTGTTGTTGTTCTGTCATTTTTATTACATCAAGTACCTTGGCAAAGATTGCCATTTCATCCTCCAGATCCTTTTACATACAAGGAAACTGAGGCAAATGAGGTGAAGTGACTTGGCCAGAGTCACACAGTAAGTGTCTGAGGTCAGACTTGAATTTATGAAGATGAATCTTCCTGACTCCAAATCTGGCACTTCATCCCCTGCACCATTCAGCTGCATATATATCTGTATATCTGTATATATATATATATATATATATATATATATATATATATATGCCTAGTTATTTGACGTGTTCTATCTCCATCAGTAGGGGAGGGGAGGGGAGGGGATGACTTTTTGCCTTTCTGTGTGTATCACTAGCTCTTAGGATAGTACCTAACTCATAATAAGTGTTTAACAAATGTTTGCTGAATGACTGACAGACTGGCTAGCTGGCCTCTAAAGTCCCTTTTGGCCCTAGTTTTAGGTCTATGAGTCTAAGTAAATCCAGGTACCTTGAGGAGAAAAAAAGCACATTTTCCTTCTCCCTCTAGCCCAAAGTTTCTTCATCTTTATGTGTCCTGGACCCCTCTTGGTGGTCAGTCTGGGGAAGCCCAGGGACTCCTCAGAATCAGATTTTTAAAGGCATAAGATAAAATAAAAATACATAAGATTACAAAGGAAATCAATTATGTTGAAATACAGTTGACTAAATATGTTTTATAAAAGTTCATTGGCTTAATGGGAGTGAAAGGCGCCCCCTCTGCTCTAGAACCTTTTCCCCTCTTTTTCTCCTCTTTCTCAGTCAAAGTCTAAGACCAATATCATGGTAAATCTGGCAACCACTGACATTATTTAACTTTATCTTCTCCCCATCCTGACCTCCACTGAGAGCCCACATTACACAGCCCAGCACAAGATCATACCCAATCTCCTAGCTGAATTCAGTTGCTCAAATTTCCTTGTGGGAGCAACAGAATGAGAATGTGATGTTGGGGTGCTGTGGATTCTTTCGCCTCCCTAACATAGGGCCATATTGGTCTCAGGTTCTGGAATAGGGTAAGTCCTTCAGGTAGGGTTTCAGTCTTCTCAGGAGAAGTTCAGGAATGGGGACTCGCCCTTCCAGAATTACTCACATTTCCCATAATCACCCATTCGTGCTTTTAGGAGTAGTTAACAGGTGCTAGGCCTGGAGTCAGGAATGCTCACGTTCAAGTTTGACCTCAGATACTAGCTGGGCGACCCTGCACAAGTCATTCAACCTCTCTCTGCCTCAGTTTCCTTAACCCTACAATTAGAATGATAGCAACTACCTCTCCGGGATGTTGTGAGGAGCAAATAAGTTAATATTTGTAAAGTGCTTAACACAGAGCTTGGAAGCTGGTAGATCAATAACTGCTTGTTTCCTTTTGCTTTTTCAACTTGGTGCTGAGGAAAATGAAGTGACTGCTAAGTAGACAAGTTAAAAAAGGAGGATCGTTACCATGAGAGCCCTTGGGAGCACTGCCTTGTAGGTCTCCTAGCATCGTTTGAACTATTGTCCTTGGGAGCAAAGAAATACTTGCAGTTGGTTACCTCCAACACAGAAGAGCCAAAGGAATTCAGGGGAGGAGGGAGGGTTCCCCAGTGAGAGGAAGGTGTCTAACAATGCCCAGGATGGGTGCTCAATTAAAAACATTATGCAGAAAATATCGTGACTCCCTTCTATAAAGCATGTTCAGTGCTGATGGTGACAAGCATTTAGCTTTGAAAGTTAGATTGGTTCTACAACATAATGAACCTGCAAGCTGTCAGGGGCTTAATGTCAAGGATATTTTCTTGGTAAGAACAGAAAGAAATCAAGTGTGCCAGGTAGAATTCGACATTTTTTTAAATTTTCGTTTCACTTCTTACAGCTTTATTATTTTAATTTAATTTAATTTTTTTGTTGTTGCATTTTAAGTTTTGAGCTGTTCCTTCCTCCTTCCCTCCCCATGAATTTACTTTAATGGAAAGCAACAGTATTTTTGGCATGCCTTTGTGTGGATGAAGTAATCTAAAAAACATTTTTTCTAGTATTAGCCATGTTATCTGAGGCTTTCTGACAAAGGTGGTCTCCATCTTGTTCTCTTGAACACATGGCCCAATGGAACAACCATTATATTTGGTGTTAAAGGTACTCGATTTGAATCCCAACTGGGCCACTTATTAGTTATGTGACCCTGGACACTTAACCTTTAATGAAATGACTGGATTCAGTGCCCTCTGAGATCCTTCCACCAAGGCTATAATATAACTGGATGACTTCCAAGATCACCTCTAGATCTCATAGAAGGTCAGAGAAGGGGAAGAACCTCCGGCTCTGTGATCCTTGTCCTCTAGGAAGTACTATGTTCTAAGGCGCAAGGAGCATGAATTCAAATTTGGCTTCACTAGATTATTAGCCATGTCTTTGAAAAGTCATGCATGTAAAAGCACATATTTGTATATTGGGTCGGTATATTTTTTGACTAGTGTCATAATTTCAGAGATGAAATATCATGGGGAAAATATTGGCCACATTGCAGAATTGAAGTTATCATTGGGAATCATAATTTCACTTTATGGAGTACTTTCTCTGGAGGAATTCCATGTGAACTGGAAAGACCTCCAGGAACTGATGCAGAGTGAAAGGAGCAGAACCAGGAGAACATTGTACACAGAGACTGATAGACTATGGCACAACCAAATGTAATGGACTTCTCTACTAGCAACAATGCAATGATCCAGGACAATTCTGAGGGACTTATGAGAAAGTATGCTATTTACATCCAGAAAAGAACTGTGGGAGTAGAAACACAGAAGAAAAACAACTGCTTGATCACATGATTTGATGGGGATATGATTGGGGATGTAGACTAAAAGATCACCCTAGTGCAAATATTAATAATACGGAAATAGGTCTTGATCAATGACATATGTAAAACCCAGTGAAATTTCTTGTTGGCTACAGGAGGGGGGTGAGAGGAGGGAAGGGAATGAACATGAATCATGTAACCATGGGAAAATGTTCTAAATCAATTAATTAAATAGAAATTTTAAATTTAAAAAAGTATTTTCTGTTCAAAGAAAAAAGAGAACTGGGGTATTTCTAGACTGTTTAGTTCTATTTTACTCTAATTGAGAATAAAATTCAAAAAGAACACAACCAACAAAGAAAATAATAATATGACTCACTTTTTTTAGTGCTTTCAAATTTTGCAAAAATAATTTTCCCAAAGCACACTTGAGAGATAATTAGTACAAGGTTAGATTTTATTTTGGTTTTGCTCCACACACCTGTGGTTTCATCAGTGTGGGGAACTTGTAAGACAGGTATGCAGATTAAGACTTATCTTCAATCAACACCTGTAGAGAGTTGCCTGGTGACCTTTGGGGTTGCCCATGGACACAAAGTGTACAAATATTTATTGTACCCATTTTAAAGATGAGGAAATTCAACCTATGCTTATAAAATACTATTAAAAATCACTGTGATGATGCAGATCAGTGGTTTTTGTTATTACAACTACATTCTCCATCAATCACAATCTTAACCCATCTATAACTTGGCTTCAGAAGGTACATAAAATAAAATCTATAGGATTACACAAGATATAAAGTTATCAAAATATTTTTTTAGAAAACAATTTCATGAACTCCATGTAAAGAACTACATTAGGTGACTTCTGAGGTCTCCCCCCCTCTAGATTTATGCTCCTATGAAGTTGCTCATTCCCACCTCCATTTCTGAAGCCCCCTTTGTCTAGAAGGCCCCCGCCTCCTCCATACTGCTTATCTTTCAATGCCTAGCTCAAGTTTTTCCTCCTTTATAAAGTCTTTCCTGGATACTTGAGCCCCCGATGAACGGGAACCTTCTCTAAGATCCAGGCTCTATCACACTATTCATCACAGGTCTTCCTGACTCCAGACCTGTGTTTATCCCCTGTGCCACTTAGCTGTCCAAAAATATTTGTTGCTTAATGCTAAATCAACTGAACTTTCTTCAATGATTAGCAACAAGCTCTACAAACAGAGAGGACAAAAGCACAAATCAGTCAACAGAGAACTGGGAATTCGAGCTTACCACTGCAATGAGTCAGCAACACTCAACTTCTTTGTAAACTGATCACAGGCTTATTAGTGACGATTGAATATGCAAGAACCAGGAAGAAATGGTCAGGTCCCAAATATGGTCTCTAGAAAATAAAGAGTCTCAATCACAAGAAGAAATATTTGAGTCTATCAAAGGAGATCACAGTATGCTCAAACTGAAAACAACCTTAAAGATATTGGAGTCCAGGGTTTCTTAACCTGGAGTCAATGGACTTGTTTTTAAATATATATTTGGGGGGGGGGCAGCTGGATGTCTTAGTGGATTGAGAGCCAGACCTAGAGACGGGAGGTCCTGGGTTCAAATTTGACCTCAGACACTTCCTAACTGTATGACCCTGGGCAAGTCACCTAACTCCCATTGTCTAGCCCTTACTGCTCTTCTGCCTTGGAACCAATACACAGTATTGATTCTAAGACAGAAGGGAAGGGTTTATAAAGATAGATAGGTAGGTAGGTAGGTAGGTAGGTAGGTAGGTAGATAGATAGATAGATAGATAGATAGATAGATAGATAGATAGATAACTGTAGATTTCAATATAAACTGGTTTCCTTCATAATCCTATGTATTTTTATTCATTTAAAAACATTCTGAGAAGGGGTCCCTAGGTTTTAGTTCCTAAACTGCCAGAAGGGTCTGGATAATAAGAAAAGGGAATAAAATATTCCCAAAAGGGCAAAAGACCAGCTAGGTGGTGCACTGAGCTTGCAGTCAAGAAGACCTGAGTTCAAATCCATTGACCTTGGGCAAGTCACTTAAGCAGTGTAAACCATTCTTCTTCTGTCAAGTGAACTAAAAAAGGAAATAAGAAGTCACTCTGTTATCTTTGCCAAGAAAATGCCAAATGAGGTCATGAAGAGTCAAAAATGATAGAATTACACTAGACGGTTCATGAAGAGTCAAAAACAATAGAACTACACTAGATGGTAGACGCTATACCAGTGATTCCCAAAGTGGGTGCCAGCGCCCCCTAGTGGATGCTGCAATGATCCAGGAAAGCAGTGATGGCCACAGGTGCATTTATCTTTCCTATTAATTGCTATTACATTTTTTAATTAATTTCCAGTGGGCTAAGTAATATTTTTTCTGGAAAGGGGGTGGTAGGCCAAAAAAGTTTGGGAACCACTGCACTATACTAAGCATTTTTCAACTCTTTGAGGTAAATGCTATTATGATCCTCATTTTACAATTGAGGAAATTGAAACAGGCAGAGGTTAAATGACTTGTTCATGGCCACCCAACTAACAAATATCAGGCTCCATTTGAATCCAGGTCTTTCTGACTCCAGGTCCAAGGTTCTATCCTCTGCACCACCTCATCGCCTCTTGGAAAAATAATGATGAAGAATCTCTGTTCTAATCTGGAAACTAAGGCTCCGTGTGGAAAAGTTGCTTGGTTATTTTTATAAGAAATAGCAGACATTGCATTCAAATTCAGATTTTTTAACTCCAAAGTTAGTTGACTTGGCTGGAATAAGGTCACAGTGACTGGCTATATATCTCTGGAGTTGGAGACCTTTCTCATGGGAGATGTTTATCTTGCTATTTTCTATATAAGAAAAATGCGGCCAGTTTGATTCCTAGTTCTATTTACTAGCTATGTGACCTTCGGCAAATAAGCCAGTGGAGAGAATATTGGATTTTGAGTAAGGACAGGACTGGCCTTCTGGCTCTGTGAAACTTGCACGACTGGCCAAATCACTAAAATTCTTTGGGTCTCAGTTTCTTTCTCTGTACAGTGAGGGTCTTGGATTAGATCAGTTCTCAAACATTTTGGTTTCAGGACCCCTTTTATTATGTAATGGACATTCTGTACCAGCAGCAATGCAATGACACAGGACAGTTCTGAGGGATTTATGGTAAAGATGCTACCCACATTCAGAGGAAGGACTGCAGGAGAGGAAACACAGAAGAAAAGCAACTGCTTGAATGCATGGGTTGATGTGGACACGATTGGGGATGTAGACTCTTAATGACCACCCTAGTGCAATTATCAATAATATGGAAATAAGTCTTGATCGATGACACATGAAGAAATCAGTGGAAATGCACATCGGCTGGGGGCGGGGGGTTGAGAGGGGAGAGAGTAAGAACATGAATCATGTAACCATGGAAAAAATTTTTATAAAAAAAATTAATTAAAAAACTAAAAAGAAAAAGAACATTAAAAAAAATTATGGAAGTGAGGCAGCTAGGTGGTTCAGTGGATAGAGAACCAGGTCTAAAGACCAGAGGTCCTGGGTTCAGATCTGGCCTCAGATACATCCTAGTTGTATGACCCTGGGCAAGTCACTTAACCCCAAGTCCCTAGCCCTTACTTCTCTTCTGCTTTGGAAAGGATTCTTGGTATTGATTCTAAGGTAGAAGGTAGAAGCTTAAGAAAATTATGGAAGGGTCTCTTTGAAGAACTTTTATTTATGTAGGATATATCTATCAATATCTGACATGTTAGAAATGAAAACATCATAGTATTATTATGAAAAAAGTTTTGACCTGGAGGAACCCTTGGAAAAGACCACCCCCAACCCAGAGGCTCCTAGACCACACTTTGAGAACCACTGGATTAAATCATTGAATTAGAGCTGCAGAACACTTTAGAAATTACCTAATCTAATACCCTTATCCTTAAAATCCCTTCTATCTACAAATTCAGGAACCTAATTCACTTCTCCACAGACTGCTATTTCCCTCCTCTGTAAAATGAGGGGGTGGAACTAGATGGTTTCCAAAGTTTCTTTTAGTTTGAAATCTTAGAATTTAATTCACTTCCCCTCTTTGGGTCCTGGAGTTCCATGTTCTGTACAACATGGGGGCTTAAGACTAAATGACCTCTAAAATTTTTTTAAATGCCTATAAAAACAACTGTGAACATTCGCAAAATGTCTTTAATCGCAGCCTGGGAATGGTGTTGGGACTACTGACTCCATTTACCCATGAATAAAGTTAGTTTTCAACTAAAAAAAAAAGACTAAATGGCCCCTAATGTTCTTTCTGATTCTAAGTCTTATGATTCTAGTCCAGCCTCATCACTTTACAGGGAAGCAAAATGAGACTTGAAAGGGGGTTTGATTGGTCCATGATCACACAAGTCTGGCAGAGTTGAGACAAAAACCCACGTCTCCAGATCCTAATTCATTGCTCTGTCCACTGCCCTTTACTGTGTGGACTCAGCTGCCTCCCCAGCCCACGGACTCTAGACCTAAGACAGAGCAACCCTTCATAGGCTTTGGCATCTTCCTTGGCATACTTGATCTGGTCCTTTGGGGCTGGGAGTAAAGTAATGTTCATGTATTCTGATCACCCTCTTCACTTTTCTTTGCAGTTTACCTGGATCATTGTTGTTGATGTTCAGTTTTGTCTGACTTTTCATAACCCCATTTGGGGTTTTCTTGGCAAAGTGGTCTGCCATTTCCTTCTCTAATTCATTTGACTGACAAAGAAAGTGAGGCAAATAGGGTGAAGTGACTTGCCCAGGGCCACACAGCTAGTAAAGTATCTAGGTTGGATTTGAAGTCAGGTCTTCCTGACATCAGGCCCAGTGCTCTATTTACTGTACCATATCATTATTGATCCATAAAATAGATCCTATTAAGTCTTGTCAGACAGATTCAGAAAACCTGTGACTTAAGATTTTCTTTTTATTTATGGGATTTTTAAAGTCTTTTGTCTTTTATCTTTGCATCTGGAATTACTTCCTGCCCATCAAGAATACATAAGTGAATCAACTCATCCATATATATTATAAGCACTTTCTGTGTGCCTCGCATGGTGCCAAGAGATGGGGATAAACACATAGTAGAAGAAATCATCCTTACTTGCAAAAAGCTTACATTCTAACAGGGGAAACAACAAGGAAACATATACTTACCTACAGAATAAACATAAGAAAATAAGTTTAAATAAAGTAGTTAAATAAAAAATACAAATAAATATAAAATAGTTAAGTAAAAAATACAATTAACTATGAAGTAGTTAAATGCAAGGTAGTTTGGAAGAAAAGAAGCTGGCAGGTGGAGGTAAAGGGAGGAATTAGAAAAGGCTTCATGGATAAGGGGGTTCTTGAGTTGCATCATTAGGAAGACTGAAATTCACCAAGATAAGCTTCAAATGGATATATGACCTAGAACTAAAAAATCATATCATAAACAAATTAGAAGAGCAAAGAAGAAACCATCTACAGATAGGGAAGAGTAACAAGATCTATGGATAGGGAAGAGTAACAAGAGCCATTCCCCAGTAGAAAAATGGTCAAAGAATATAAAGAAGTAGTTTTTCAAAGGGAGATATCCAAGCTATCAGCAATCATAAAGAAAAAAAATATTCTGAATCACTAATAATTACAAGTTAAAGAAACTATGAGGTTTCAGTTCACATCTGTCAGACAGGCAAAGATCACAAAAGAGGAAAATGGCAAATGTTGGAGAAGCTGCAGGAAAACAGGTACATTGAAGCTATGAAATTGGCCTAGCCATGGAGGAAAGCAATTTGGCAGAAATTTTCCAAAATTGGCATGCCCTTTGATCTGACTACACCAGTACTAGGCATAAATCCCCAGAGGAATCAAAGAATGAAAAGAGAGACTATATAAAAATAAAAATATCCAGCATTTAAATAGTACTTCATTGTTTACAAAGTGCTTTACAAATATGTCATTTTTTCTTCATTGCAACCCTGGAAGGTAGATGCTATTATGACCCTCATTTTATTGATGAGGAAACTGAGGCAGATAGAGGTTAAGTGATTCATTCAGCATCACACATTTGAGGCCAAATTTGAACTCTGCTCTTCTTAACTCCAGGTTCAGTGTTCCGTCTACCATCTAGATGCCAAAACATGCTGTAGCTGGTATGTGAAGTATTGTAGGGGTTTCTTGTTAACTGACTAAATAAAATGTGCAAAGGCATTTTTAAAAGGGTCACACAAAATTTGAAACTAAAGAACTAGCCTCTTATGAGAGAAGAAGAAGGAGGAGATGGAAGAGGAGGAGGAGAAATCAAGGGCATGTGATATGCAGAGGGTTTTGCCTTGGCAAGGAGACGAGCCACAACATTTTGGTGGGGAGAGAGAAAAGACTCATTTACTAAGCAAATCACATATTCCAGGGGCTTAAAAACCAAGACAAAAATAAAAGTCCCCTCTCTTAAGGAGCATATATTCTAAAGTGGACAACACATACATACATAAGTATATTCCAAGCACATGCAAAGCACTCACAGCTCAGAGAGAAAGACACTAGCAATTAGGGGGACGAGGAAATGTCTTCTGCAGAAGGTGATGCTTGAACTGCTCCCTAGAGGAATTTTAGGAGGGTTAGAAGAAGAGCATTGTAGGCATGATGGACAACTAGTACAGGGTCATGGACATGAAAGATGCTTGGAGAGACCAATTAAGAAGCTATTACAATGGCCTAATCAAGGAGACTGAATTGGGCTGGCGTCTGACAGTGTATATAATATTCTGTCCTAGTAGCTTCTCACCTCTCTGCCAAGAGAAAAGAATCATTCATTGAGACACAGGGCCATGCTTCCTTTTCCTCTCTTTTCTTTCCTTTTCTTTTCTTTTCTTTTCTTTTCTTTTCTTTTCTTTCCTTTTCTTTTCTCTTCTTTTTTTTCTTTTCTTTCCTTTCCTTTCCTTTTCCTTTCCTTTTCTACCCTTTTCTTTTCCTTTCTTTTCATTGTCATGCAAAACCCACTCCCATATTGGTCATTGTTATAAGAGCAAAGTCACATATAACTAAAATCCCAAAATAAAACCAAAAACATACTGAGGTGAAAGATGACTCCAACAGTTCTTTCTCTGGAGGTGGATACATTCCCTGTCATAAATCTTTCAAGATTGTCCCAGATCATTGCATTGTGAGGAGTAGCCAAGTTTTCACAGATAATCATCTTACAATATTGCTGTTTTTGTGTACAATGTTTTCCCAGTTCTGGTTATTTTGTATCAGTTCCTGCAGATCTTTCCCAGCTTTTTCTGAGATCATCTTGCTTATCATTCCTTATAGTTCAATAGTATTCCTTCACCAACACGTACCCCAATTTGTTCAGCCATTCTCCAATTGATGGACATCCCCTCAATTTCCAATTCTTTGCCACCACAAAAAGAGCAGCTATAAATATTTTTGTACAAGCAGGTCCTTTCCCTTTTTTAATTATCTCTTTGGGATATAGACTTGGTAATGGAATTACCAGATTAAAGGGTATGAACAGTTTTATAGCCCTTTAGCATAGTTCCAAATTGCCCTCCAGGATTGTTGGATCAGTTCACAATTCCACCAACAATGCATTAGTGTCCCAATTTTGCCACATCCCCTCTGACATTAGCCACTTTCCTTTACTGCCATATTGAAGGTCATGCTAGTACTCAATAGTCCTTAATGGATAGAACTTTGGTTTCTACAGCACCTATTTGGAAGTGAGTGGGAGAATGAACATTTATATGGCATCTACTATGTGCCAAGCACTGTGTGTACTTTAAAAATATTATCTCATTTGATCCTCAAATTGATTCTAGGAGGTAGGTGCTAATACTATTTCCATTGGTAGGAAGCAGCTAGATTTGAACTCAGGTCTTCCTGACTCTTGGCTAACACCCTATACCCATTTTGGCAAACCTATGGCACGTGTGCCAGAAGGGGCTGCTCCCCTCTCCTTCTCCAGATGCACCTGAGGACATTTCTCACTTCACTCGCCCCTCTGCCCTCCAATCTAATGGGAGCACTTCCTCCCTCCCCTTTCTGGGGTAAGGCGGGGGGGGGGGGCTCACATGTGGCATAAGGGTTGCAGTTTGGCACTTGGTCTCTAAAAGGTTCGCCATCACTGCCCTACACTGCACTGCCTACCTGGGGGCAATTATCATCCCTAACAGTAAAGGTGAGAGATGCCTTTGTTAGTGTTGGTTCACTTTAAATGCCTCTCTCCTGATGAGTTTGCTTTTTCAGCCCTGACCCAGAAGTTGACCATCTTTTGAATTGCTCGCCTAGGAGGTGACTGTGCCTATGACCTAAGAAGGCAGAAAATGAGTGGAAAATTTGGAAAAACAAGGCCAAGCATTGATCCTTGGTCCTGCTCCATGACAATGGAATAAGACAGGGGAAAGGAAAAGGCAGGCCAACTAACTAGCAGACACCATGGACCAGCTGCTGATCTTGGGAACTTCCTAACTAACTAACAATCAGTCAAGGGGTTGAAGGAATCAGGGATGTTCTACCTGGAGAAGAGAAAATTAAGGGGAAACATGATAGCTGTCTTCAAGTATTTGTAGGGTCAGAATGTGGAAGAGGGATTAGACTTATTCTACTTGCCCCCAGAGGGTAGAACCAGGATCAGATGGGCAGTAGTTAAACAGCGGCCAATTGGGGTTCAATCTCAGGAAAACAAAACAACTTCCTAAGGATGAAAGTGGTTCTAAAGGGAAATGGACTTCCTCAAGATCTACGGGGTTCTACCTCCTTGGAAGTCTTCAAGCAGAGACCGAGTGACTACTTGTTGGGTAAGTTACAGTAGAGATTCCTTCTGTGTATGGAACAGAGAGTTGCTGAGGTCTCTTCCAACTCTCAAGCTCTGTGACTGTGTTTTAGTGATTTCCCACGTCTCAGAGCATGTCTTTCTTTGTATCCCCAGTAAGTGGCACATAGTAGGCACTTGGTAAATTATTATTACTAACTGGCATCTGTCTTGTCTTCACTGCACTCACTCCATTTCATTGTAGCTGTCCGAAAACTGAAATATTCAGAGCTGAGGGGGAAGTTTCAGTGCTCTCAGAGAGAGACAAGAGTTCCATTGTTCATGCTATCGTAGGTTAGAGTGAGACCAGAAAGAGCACTAAGTCATTATAATTCCATGTGGCTGGCAATGCTAGTCATTGGCAATAGAGAGTCAGAAGCTAGCCTGAGTGTGCTAAGTGCAGAAGCATGGAAGGAGGGGCAGAGGCTAGAATGGGAGTTTTTTTCTTTATTTCTTATTCTGAACTTAAATTCACACACACACACACACACACACACACACACACACACACACACACACACACACTAGCATTTCCATATCCACAGCAGAACAACAACAATAAAAGGATTCCATAAAAAACTGTAAATTTCTGTTTCGTGCTACTTACATGATATGCTTTTTTGAAAAGTATATAGGAAGGGCAGCTAAGGATCAATGGATAGAGAGCCAAACCTGGAGAATGGAGGTCCTGGGTTCAAATCTGAACTCACACTTTTTTTAGCTATGTGACCCTGGACAAGTCACTTAATCCCAATTGCCTAGTCCTTACCAATCTTCTGTCTTGGAACCAGTACTTAGTATTAATTCTAAGGCAGAAGGTAAGGGTTGTTTTTTTTAATTTCATCATTTGAAGGAGTAGGAGGGAAAAAAGGAAGGGAGACAATTTGAATCATTATATAAATAATATTAATTAATTAAAATAAATAAATGAAAGTATTTTTTAAAATAAAAAAAACTATCCTGCTTATCTATTCTTCCTCTTTGGACTTGTTTCTGTTATGTGAATTTTAAAAAATATATTTACTTTAAATGGCTCTCTCTGGTTTTTTCTTTGTTTGTTTTTAGCATTGTGGTTACTAATTCTTCCTATGCCTCATACTCCAACCAGGCCAATTAATAGCTGAGAAGAAAAAAATTTATAACTTACATTTTATTGTTCAGTCATTTTCAATCATGTCTGACTCTTCATGGCCACATTTGGGATTTTCATAACAAAAATGCTATTGTGTTTTGCCATTTCCTTCTCCAGCTCATTTTACAGATGGGGAAACTGAGACAAATAGGGTAAGTAACTTGACATGGGTCACACAGCTATTAAGCATCTGAGCCTGGATTTGAAATCAGGAAGATGAGTCTTTTTGACTCTAGGCCTGGCACTCTATCCATTGAGTCACTTAATTGCCCCACAGCAAACATAGTTGAGTAAAATAGGCCCAGAGTGCCCAAGACCAAAATGTATGTCTATCATTATGGTGCATATTTTTTTTAAAGTCTGTCTTAAGTCTCAGTATATAAAAGTATGGCAAGAAGGATCTCTGACTGTACATTAATTTTCTTCAATTTTATTCCATTTTTTCATTTTATTTATTTATTTTAGTAGAATTTATTCCGAGTATCTCACCTCCTCCCTTCCCTCTGCACATCACAGAAGATATCACCCAACGAAAGCATATTATACATATAAATTATGTCTTTTGTATTTCTATTTTTCAGTTCATCCACTGGAGGTAGACATTCACAAGTCATCCTTTTTTTAAATCTTTCCTTTCCATCTTAGAATCAATACTGTGCATTGATTCCAAGGCAGAAGAACAATAAAGGCTCAGCATTGATCAAGTGACTTGCCCAGGGTCACATAGCTAGGAAGTGTATGAGGCCATATTTGAACCCAGGACCTCCCACCTCTAGACCTGACATACTATCCACTGAGCCATCTAGCTGCCCCCACAAGTCATTCTTGAAATATTAATTCTGTAGTTGTATATAATGTTCTTTTACTTCTACTCATATCACTCTTCATTAGTGTTGATTTTTCCAAGGTCTTTTTTTAAACCCTTACCTTCCATCTTGAAGTCAATACTGTGTATTGGCTCCAAGGCAGAAGAGTGGCAAGGGTAGGCAATGGGGGTCAAGGGACTTGCCCAGGGTCACACAGCTGGGAAGTGTCTGAGGCCAAATTTGAACCCAGGACCTTCCGTCTCTAGGCCTGGCTCTCAATTCACTGAGCTAACCAGCTGCCCCCTTTCCAAGTTTTTTTTAAATTAACCTCCTCATTGTTTCTTATAGCACAGTAATAGTCCATCACAATCATACACCACAATTTGTTCAACCATTCCCCATTTGATAAATATCCCCTCAGTTTCCAGTTTTTTGCTATCACAAAAAGAGCTGCTATAAATATTTTATATATGTATGCATATATGTATACATACATATAATATATATTTTTTCATTTTTCAGCAATGGTATTGTTGGGGTCTAAGAGTATACATAGTTTTATAACTCTGGCCATAATTCTGAATTGCTCTCTAAAATAGTTGGATCAATTCACAGTTCCACCAACAATGTATTAGTGTCCCCATTTTCCCACATCTGGCTGTGCATTTTTGGAGAGAGAGAGAATGAATGCAAATGATTAGAAAGGTAGAGATTGAAGTCTTAGAAGAAACAGGGTCTTTTTGGAATACCCTAAGTCTAGAGTGACTAAGTCTAGAGTGATGGCAGGTGAATGTGAGTCTGGGTGCCCAGTAGGGCTACAGGGTTAACCTAGAGACTCCTTCCCCTGCATAGTCATTAGCAGTTAGGTATTATGGGGCAGCAAACACTAGATTTGAAGGCAGGAAAACTAGAGTTTAAATCCTGTCTCAGACCTTTCCATCTATGTTATACTGATTAGATCATTCAATTTCTCTTAGTCTCACTTTCCTCATCAGTAAGATGGAGATAATGACAGCAACTATTTCACATGGTTGTTATGAGGATTAATGTATAATATGGATATTAGCTATTAGCTTTATTTGGTATATGAATACAGCTAAGGTTTGTGACTTGATGGTAAATACCAACACTTCCCTCTACCTGCTTTTCCCCATCCACCCACTCATGACACACTCCTCTATAAACAGACTGCCTTTGTCCAATACAACTTAGCTAAATCACTGGTGAAGCTGAACCCACCTGTAGGTTTCTCTCATCCAAAGAAAGGGGCTTGGGATGGGATCATTAGATGACCTAATGGTCGCCATAAACTGAAATACAAGTCCAATATTTTGTGAAGGAATCTGCACTAGTGAGAGGAAATTTTTTTAAAAAATAAATAAATAGCCTTTGTCCTTTGACCTTATGAAAGTAATGGAGCCAGCTGGAAATGTCCTGCTACTCTAGCCCAGTCATTCTCCTGGTGGGGCTGCTCTGTGTATCCTACTCCAGGAGGGGCCGTTTCTATAGCAATCCTGCCTCTGCTGACAGTAAGCTAAATACATAATTAAAGCAAATAGAAGTCCAAGATGTTGTTAACCCCAGAAAGCAGAGCATGGGAGGATAATCGATTTTACTCTCCAGGGTAAATATTGGCTGTTGTTTTGACAAAGAGAATGTTCAAATATTTACCTGGTGAACCTCAGGCCACAGAAATTTCAAGGTTATTGTTTTTCCTTTTTTTCCAGGAAACTACTATCCACAAGGGCCTCCCACTCCAGGGGATGACTAGGCTGATCATGAGGCAGCAGGTGCTACCATTCAGCTACCACTGAAGGGAGAAATCACTGTGGAGAAGGATTCCACATCCCTCATTACCACCAACTGCCACTAGCAGGTAAAAAGGCACAAGAGCCCTGGAAGTGGCAGAAATACCTTGGCTAGACTACCAGACCTACGCTCATAGTCATCACTGGGGGGAGACGATTCCTCTGGAGAAGGAGCCAGCCATCCCCACCAACTGCCAACCAAATGCCACACACAGGGCAGGCAAGCTAACCTGGCTGAAACAACAAGCAGGGCTCTGAGGGAAAGAGAAGAAGCTGCATGGACTAGGCAAATCTAACCAGCACTGCCTTGACCATCACTCCCCTCAGATCCTGATGAAGGCAGCTCAGGACCCCAAACTCAAGAGCCTTAGGAATAGTAACACTTCCAGCCCACTGCTCTCAGCCATCATCCTAGGAAGCCACCTCTGTGAAGATGCAGTCAGATACGGCTCCTGCAAGTTCCACGAAGGCTGCCACTGAGGATCCAGAAAAGAGAGTTCTTGGGACCAAAGTCCTTGACACTGTCAAATGGCTCAACATTAGAAATGGATATAATATTATTGACAGAAATGACATTTAATGGAGTAATCTGCTTTGCCATCGTTCCCTAAGGACTATTAGAGATGACCTAGTATGTTATACATAGTAAACACTCAATAAATGTTTCATTCATTCATTCATTGGTCTGTGGCTAGAATCTGTTTGCTCAGAAGACACAATTGTCAGATACTTTTGCCTCCCTGACTCCCAATATCCACCTCTCATATATTATCTGTTTGTGGGCATTGCCAGCTAGTCCCTAAGTCAGATTCTCTCTGTGGATCAATCAATTCATCAAAAAGCATTTCTGAAGCACTTATTCAAGGCTGCTAGGTGGCACCTTAGTGCACAGAACACTGGGCCTGGAGTCAGGAAAACTTGAGTTCAAATTTGGTCTCATTTGTTATGTGACCTTGGGCAAGTCACTTCACCCTGTTTGCCTCATTTTCTTCACATGTAAAATGAACTGGAGAAGGAAATAGCAAACCATTCCAGTATCTTTGCTGAGAAAATCCCAAAGGGCATCAGTGAGAATCAGACACAACTGAAAAAAACATAGGAACAACACACAACAAATTGTATAGAATTTAATTGAGTATTTACCCTCCCATAAACGTGGAGACCACTAAGAATTAGAAAGGGAAAAAAATGGGTATTCACTAAAGTAGAGGACTTTGCAGCATTCCTGATGAAAAGACCAGAGCTGAATAGAAATTTTAACTCTCAAATACAAGACTCTAGATAGCTCAGTAGCTAGAGAGCCAGGTCTAGAGACAGGAAATCTTGGGTTCAAATATGGCATCAGATACTTCCTAGCTATGGGACCTTGGGCAAGTCACTTAACCCTAATTTCCTAGCCCTTGTTGCTCTTCTGCTTTAGAAATGATACTTGTATTGATTCTAAGACAGAAGGTAAGTGTTAAAAAAAAATAAAAGACTCTATCAGTTCTTTCTCTGAAGGTAGATAGCATTTTTCACCTATATCCTTTAAAATTGTCCTGGATCTTTGTATTACTGAGAATAGCTAAGTCATTCATAGTTGATCCAGATATAATATTACTGTCACATTTGATGTTCTCCTGGTTCTGCTTACTTCACTCTGTATCAGTTTATGTAAGTCTTTCCAGGTTTTTCTGAAATCCTCTTGCTCATCATTTCTTATAGCACAATAGTATTCCATTACAATCATATACCACTACTTACTTAACCATTCCCCAGTTGAGGGGTATCCCCACACTTTCTAATTCCTTACCACAATAAAATGAGCTACTAAGAATATTTTTAACATATAGATTCTGTTCCTTTTTATTTTTTATCTCTTTGGTATACATACCTAGTAATGATATTGCTGAGTCAAAGGGAATGTATGGTTTTATAATCCTTTAGACATAGATTCAAATTGCTCTTCAAAATGGTTGAATTGGTTCACTCACACAACAGTGCATTAGTGTATCAATTTTCACACTTCTCAAAGTTTTGTAATTTTCCTGTTCTGTTATAATAGCCAATTTGATAAGTATGGGGTAGTGCCTCAGAGTTTTTAAAATTTGTGTTTCTTTAATTAATGGTGATTTAGAGCATTTGTTCACATGATTATAGACAGCTTTAATTACTTTGAAAACTACTTGTTCATATCCTTTGACTGTTTATCAATTGGGTAATGATTTGATTCTTATATATTTAACTCATTTCTCAATGTATTTGTGAAATAAAGCTTTATTAGAGAGATTCATTGTAAATTTTTTCACCATTGTGATTACTGTGTATTACTACTGTTCATCCTATTTTCCTCCCTGTTTACTCTACTCTCTCTTTTCATCTTGTCCATCCTCAAAAGCATTTTACTTCTGACCCCTGCCCCTCCATTTGCCCTCCTTTCTATTTTTCTTCTTTTTCTCTATTTCCCTTCCCCCCTCTACTTTCCTTTAGGGTAAGATAGATTTCTATACCTAATCGAGTGTGTATGTTCTTCCCTTTTGAGCTAATTCTGATGAGAGTAAATTTCAAGCATTCCTTTCCTCACCTCACCCATTTTCCCCTCCACTGTAAAAGCTCTTTCATGCCTCTTTTTTTAAAAAACCTTAACTTCTGTGTATTGGCTTATAGGTGGAAGTGTGGTAAGGGTGGGCAATGGGGGTCAAGTGACTTGCCCAGGGTCACATAGTTGGGAAGTGTCTGAGGTCAGATTTGAACCTAGGACCTCCCATCTCTAAGCCTGACTCTCAATCCACTGAGCTACCCAGCTGCCCCCTTTCATGCCTCTTTTATGTGAGATAATTTACCTCATTCTAACTCTCTTTCTCCTTCTCTTGATGAATCCTCTTTCTCTCCTCTTCATTTTATTTTTTAGATATTAACCCATCTTATTCGGCTTACACCCTTGCCCTCTGCATGTATACCCTTCTAACTGCCCTAATAATAACTTTTAATGGTAATTTGTAACTCTTAGGAGTTACATATATCATTTTTCCATGTAAACAGTTTAACCTTATTGAATCTCCTATGATTTCTCTTTCACATGAACCTTTTTATGCTTCTCTAGAGTCTTGTATTTGAGAGTTAAAATTTCTATTCAGCTCTGGTCTTTTCATCAGGAATGCTGGAAAGACCTCTACTTCATTGAATACCCATTTTTTCCCTTCAAATATTATACTCAGATTTGCTGTGTATGTGATTCTTGCTTGCTCCTTTGATTTCTGGAGTATCATATTCCTGTCCCTCCAGTCCTTTAATGTAGAACCTGCTAAATCTTGTGTTATCTTGACTATGAGCTCTGGAAGCCTTTGCTACTGATTCAGCAGCCCCCAGGGCCTCTGCTGGCTTGCTCAGATGGGATCTGCCTTGGCATGTTGATTTGCACTCTACTCCCACTCTAATATGATAAACCTTTTGGGCTAATCTTTTTAGTTATCTTGGGGTGAAAAGTTGTTCACTCAGTCTTTTGTGGGTTCTGATGCTCCAGAATTCAGTTTGAGGCATTCTATTAAAGTTGTTTGGAGGATAATTTTATAGAGACCAGGTAGGTCAGTGTACCTTCTCTGACATCTTGGCTCCACTTCTCCCTCCCCCACCCCTGACAGAAGTTTAAATATTTGTCTAGTCACACAGGTAGTGAGTGTCTGGGGCAAGATTTGAACCCTTCTTTTCCTAACTTGAGGTCCAGTATTCTATTTGCTGCACCCTCTAATTGCCTTCAATGAAGGAGGGAGTCAGTTTTAACTGCCTCCTGTTGCCCAAGAAATGATTGTGGATATGGCAACTAGCTGATCACATAAGATTAAGAAAGAAAGAAGAATCAAAGAAAAGGCTATAGTTTTAAGCCTGGATGACTTTCAGGAGATGGTGAATGAATGGTAGGATTAGTTTTCCTGGAAAAATATCTGAAATGTCATCTCCTATACAAAGTTCTTCCTCCCTAAATTAATTTTAATATTCTGTATAACTACTTGTATGTGTTTATTAGATGAGGTATCTAAGAACCTATATGGCTATGTATATATACAGTAAGAGAGATAACTATAACTATATGAATGCATTAGGAGAGGTAATGGTATAACTATATTTACTTACATGTGTGCACATCAAAAGAGGTAACGGCATGGCTAATACTACTTGCTGTTCTTTGTCCTTCATTTTCTAAGGGCACCAATGACATCATGGAGTGATGCCTTGACTTGTTCTTGAATTGTATTTCGGTGAGGCAGTTACACAAAGTCATCAGCCTCACTATCTCTTCCAAAATCATCAAAGTCCAGGAGCAAAAAGTAAAGAAAATGTCAGGATGCCAGGATGCCCAGGGTCTGGGATGCATTGGCAACCTCGGTGTCTTCAGTATCTAACCAAGCTCTAAGTGCCCCCACAGTGTTGGTTCAAGCCATTTTTATGGCCATTGGAACAAATTGCTCCCATCCACCCATTCCACCAGGGAAAATCTTCACACCCTTGGGGTACATCTCCCCTTAACTCCATGGGTTTGAGAGGTCTTTTGGCTACCCTCAGAGACTGTGTAACTAGAACTACTTATTTGTATGACTACTTGTTTTATGAGGTAACTCCGTAACTACTTTATATTATATTATATTGTTATGCTATGTTATGTTATATCACTACTAATTGTGCAATAGGAAAGGTAACAGTGTATTAACTACTCATCTGTGCCCATTTGGAGAGATCATTCTATAACTACTTACATGAGTGTATCAGGACAGGTAACTAGCTATAACAGTAACTATTTATGCACTCGGGAGAGATAACTTGATTTATCAGACAGTTGGATGTGGAATCAGGAAAACCTGGGTTCAATTCCTGCCTCAGAAGCATACTATGTGACCCTGAGCAAATCACTTAATTTTGCCTCAGTTTCCTCACCTGTCAAATAACCTGAATAAGGAAATGGCAAAACCACTCCAGTATTTGGGGTAGCTAACTGGCACAGTGGCTAAAGCGCCTGGGCTGGAGTCAGAAATATTCATCTTTATGAGTTCAAATATGGCCTTAGATACTTCTAAGCTGTGTGACCCTGGATAAGTCACTTAACCCTGTTTGCCTCAGTTCCTCATCTGTAAAATGAGCTAGAAAAGGAAAAAGCAAACCATTCCAGTATCTTTGCCAAGAAAACCTCAAATGGGGATCACCAAGAGTCAGATATGGTCAAACAACCAAAATTATTTTCTATTTGTCCTGTATATCTCTTATTTGCATATATATTTTGTTTGTTTTTTGGCTTCTACTAGATTCCAAAGTTATGGGATTCATGATGTCTCCCTTCTCTCTTCCCTCCCCTCTCCCAGAGTGGACCAACAATTCCACTGGGTTATGTGTGTATTATTGCTCAAAAGCTATTTCCATGTTATTCATTTTTGCAAGAGAATAATCTTATAAGACTAAACCCCCAAATCCTATACCCTAATAAACAAGTAACACCACTGTTCTAAGCAGCCACCCCCTCTCCCTTTTTACAATGAATGGTTTTCCACTTCCTTTGGCCTCTATGTCCATCACCCCCAGTTCACAATCTTGCCCCCTCCTGACCTTCCCTACCCACTTGCTACCATGTTCCAGCACTGATCAAATTCAGGTGGACCCTGGCTAGAGTTCTCTGTGCCTCGTTACTGTTTCTGAAATGAGCAGGAGGAAATAAAAGAGCCTACTTGGCCTTAATTGGGCCATACTGTATAGCAGTGAAAAGTAAAATAACTAATGAACAGTCAGTCCTATGGCAAATGTGTCAGGGGATTGCCTTTGAATGCCGGCCTCTCCACTGATTGTAATCATTCTATGTCTCCTTCCCTGTGTGGGAATAAATGAGCCTATTTGATACCTGATTGATGGTTGTACTCTGGGTACCATTTTCCATTCTCCCCGCTGATGGGGAGGATGCCTTAGAGTACAGCCCAAAATAGAATTATTCCCTGGGAATCTGAGATGGGGTGGAGTCGAATGGAAGAACGAGGGACTCACTTCTCCTTTTGAGGAGAGAAGAAGTCCAGAGCCATGAAACCAGGGCAAACTATTCAGGAAGGTCAAGGACAGAGTTTGGCAAATGCTACTACACTCTCTGGCCTCAGCCTACCAGGGCTTGGCTAGTTCAGCATTTTATCACCTTAAAGAAGTCATTGCAGGGTTGAGGAAGGAGGACAGGGAGATCTGAGCCTTAGTGGATGGAGAGCCAGGTCTAGAGATGGGACGTCCTAGTTTCAAATCTGACCTCAGACACTTCCTAGCTGTGTGACCCTGGACAAGTCACTTCACCCCAATTGCCTAGCCCTTGCTCTCATTTTATAGTTAAAGAAACTGAGGCAGTGGTTAAATAACTAGAAGGGAACAAGTATTTATATAGTACTTTCTGTGTACTAGGCACTGTGCTAAGCCCTTTATAAATATTATCTTATTTGACCTTCACAATGACCCTGGGAGGTAGGTGCTATCATGATCCCTATTTTACAGCTAAGGAAACTGAGGCAGACAGAGGTTAAGTGACTAGATGAAAACAAACATCTATATAGTACCTGCTAGGTGTCAGGAACTGTCTAAGCCCTTTATAATTATCTTATCTGACCCTCACAAACCTGGGAGGTAGTATGATCCCTATTTTATAGTTAAGGAAACTGAGGCAGGCAGAGTTTAAGTGACTAGATGAAAACAAACATTTATGTGGTACCTACTGGGTGCCAGGCACTGTGCTAAGCCCCTTATCATTATCTTATTTGACCCTCACAATACACCTGGGATGATCCCCATTTTACAGTAAAGGAAACTGAGGCAGACAGGTTAAGGGTCCAGGGTCATACAGCTATTGTAACTGAGGCTAAATCTGAACTCAGGTCTTCCCGACATTCTGTCCCCTGTACCACCTAACTGCAATTCCTCCCTCATTCTACACAGGAGAAACCCCCCCAAACCAGGAAACTAATGTGAGCAACTAGAGATCACACAGGGAGCAAGAAACTGAACGGGGTTTTGAACCCAAGTCTTCTGCCTCCAAATCCAGAGCTCTTTCTCCTCTACCACATTCTCCAGATGAGGCTGATCTAGAGAAACGGACATCTGATGGTGGGTTTGCCAGCAAGGACTAGAATTTTAATGAGCTATTTCCGTGAGGGAGAATCTCCCATCAGCTCCACTTAGCGCTGACAAAGGGGGTTGCTATGGCAACGCAGAGTGCTTGAACCCTCCCCACCCCCACCCCAGCCAGTCTCCAGCTGTATCAAGGCCAATTGTGTCAACACCTGCAACAGCCTTGGAGTCTCAAGCCTGATGCCAGCTTTGCCAGCGAGTTTCTCAAATGGCCTGGAGAAGAAGTCTAGATCGCTTCCCAGAGGGTCACCAGGCCTATTCTGGAGAGGCTGAGGGCAGGTTCAGTGGTCCCTGGGCCTCCGCGGTCCATCCTTAGGGCCCACGTGCCTGGGTACGTCTGGATAACTGAGGTGCTCTTCCCTGGGTAACCAGAGCCCTATTCCCTAAAAATCAGGACTTTCTATGTAGAGCCTGGCAGCTAGGGGGTGCATGCCAAGCCTAGAGTCAAGAAGACCTGAGATAATTCCCATCTAGGAGACCCTAAGCAAGTCATTTCACCCTTCTTGCCTCAGTTTCCTCAGCTGTTAAATGAACTGGAGAAGAAAATGGCAAACGACTCTAGTATTTTTGCCAAGAAAACCCCAAATGGGGTCACAAAGTATGAAAAAAATGACAACTTAAAGTGAAGATAATAACTTCCCTATATGCCTCGCAAGCTTTGATGGGAGAATTAAATGAAGTTCCAACAGGGGGTCCCCAAAGTCTCAGTGGATCTAAGACTTTTGGGACACCTTGTATAGAAAGAGTGTTTTACAGAGTTCCTTCCATGTAATCTATGAAAGTCATTTTCCCCTCGTTCTGGGCTTCCAGGCATACCATGGGATGCAAATCCGGGAGTTTTTCTGCCTGAGGGACTTGGGATGATGGTAACAGCAGGTCCCCTCACCTGCCTGGCTTTTCTGTAAATCCAAGAGACTGGTGGGATCTCAGCTCTAAATGAGTGCAGCATGTGGTCACACGATGGCGCTGCAGGACAGTGACGCCGGTCCTCTGGCCAAGCCCTCCGGCCAGGAGAAGCTTTCCTCCCAGGAAAGTGGCTCCATTACCCGCCTGGCCCCTCCGCTCTGCGCCTCAGCTCCCGGAGCTCTGGCAGCCCTTGCCTCTCCCCATTTCTACTGGACCCCCTGATGTGGACCCCTTGAGGGAGACGGGATGTCCTTTAAGCATGGGGATGGGGGAGGACTGACTGAGCAGAGGAAGTGCAGTGGGAGAGTGGGTGAGAGGCGGGAAGGGAATCAGCCCCCAGTGCAGGGGCACGAATAGAGCAAGTGGTCATTTGAGAAGAATGAATGAGAATAGCTGAGTCCAGAAGGCTTTGGAGAGAGCATGTAAGATGTCTATAAGTAAATGGAACAGTGATGGTGAACCTTATAGAGACCGAGTGCCCAAACTGTACCCTCATACCACATGTGAGCCCCCCACTTTACCCCAGACAGGGGAGGGAGGAAGCGCTCCCACTGGGCTGCTGGGCAGAGGGATGAGGAAATGAGAGAAATGTCTTCAGGTATGCATGAAAAAGGGGAAGGGAGCAGCCCACTCAGCATGCTCCGGCACACGTGTCCTAGGTCTGCTAACACGGATATAGAACGTGGAGGGATTTGAATAGAGCGAGAGGATAGAGTTGGATCATGTGAGCTTCATGGGACTTGGGGCTCTGGGGTGACAGATTACAACCTTCCTCTTTTTTCCCAGGAGTGGACCCAGATATTATATAACACTTTACAAAACACTTCCAACCTATTGTCTTCCTTGCTTCTCCATGACCCTAATTTTACAAATAGGGAAAGAAAGGCTGGGATGGATTAAGCAATTTGTCCAAGATCACCCAGCTAAGAAGTGCCAGAATCAGGATTCAAACCCAAGTCTTCTGACTCGAATCTAGTCCTATTTCCTCCACCCCCACCAAAGATTGCTCACGTGGGGAGAACCTTGGACAACAGGTGGATACACATGAGAGATGATGAATAGAGGGAAGGAGAGTATATGAGAAGAGAAGGGCGGGAATGTGCTGGGTGTACGTGAGAAGCTGTAGATGAGAATGGAGAGAGCTATGGAGAGAGATCACATGAACGGCTAAGGAACTGGGGCAGTTAACATGTATTTAGTTATATAGTATATGTATATATATATACATATATATTGAGAGAGAGAGAAAGCGAGAGAGAGAGAGAGAGAAAGAGAGAGAGAGAGAGAGAGAGAGAGAGAGAGAGAGAGAGAGAGAGAGAGAGAGAGAGAGAGAG
>NC_058131.1:60232493-60243579 GCF_016433145.1 Gracilinanus agilis | reverse complement strand
AGAGAGAGAGAGAGAGAGAGAGAGAGAGAGAGAGAGAGAGAGAGAGAGAGAGAGAGAGGAGAGCTTATTTCTTTTATCATATTTATTTATTATATTATTATATACAGGGAAAATGTATATAATTCCAGACTTGGAGTCAAGTAGATCTGAGTTCCAATCTAGTCTCAGATATTTACTAGCTGTGTGACCCTGGGCAAGTCACTTCACTCTGCCTCTGTTTCCTCATCTGTCAAATAAGCCGGAGAAGGAAATAACAAACAACTCCAGTATCTCTGCCAAGAAAACCTCAAAATGGGGTCAATAAGGGTCGGATACAACTGAATAACACAAGTGGTAGAGTTGGAAGAAGGTGTGAGTGGAGCTTAGGGGGGCATGGATCCCAAGTGTAGGTAATAATAACTATTATAAGGTGCTTGAAAGTCTGCAAAACACTTTACAACTATTATCTTATTTATTCTCACTCTGGGACATAGGTGCCATTAGTGTTCCCACTTTACAAATCAGATTACAGGCAGCTAGAGGTTAAATGTCTTGCCCAGGATCACACAGAAAGTGCCTGAGATGGGATTCAAACTCAGGTCTTCCTGATTTCAAATCCAGCACTCTAGTCATTTCATCACCTAGCTGTATATAGAGAGGACGGGTTGTGTTTGAAGGGTTTGGGGACCTGGAGGTAGAAGGTATTAAGGGCTCATGGGGAAGGGTGCAAGGAACATGAGAAGGGTATGGGGAGCCTCTGAGTGACAGGTTACCCAGGACAGCCCTTTCTCTATGAAGAGGGCAGGCAGGGGGCTATTAAGTTCTTTCTGTGTTCAGAACTTGATGAAGGGCAAAGGAAGCCAATGAAGTCATCATGGCCTGCATTGCCCTTCTTCATTTTGTCTTAACTTAGGTCTGGAGCAACTATTTTTGTCCTGTGTCTCAAGGCATCAAAGGCCACATATTCTCTGAGAGAGGGGCTGCCTGGGAAAAGTGAGTGATGGCCACAGCTGCTCCTGGAAAGAAGGGGTATGTCTGCAGAAGGCTAGGGAGAACTTTCTCCAAAGAGACCCATTGCCAACACTTGGAACTCCAAAGCTATTTCCCTCCCACCTCCATCCAACCCTCCGTCCAAATGACAGCAGCAGCCATAGAAAAAGAATGAAGAGCAGGAACAGCTGTATTTAGCCTCATGGGATTTTGTTCTGGAAGAAATCGTGGACATCATCTGCTCCAATCCCCTCAAATTACAGATGAAGAAATCTAACGGGCTTGGCTCAGAAAACTAACGTGACCTTCTAAGGACTGGCAAGGACTCAGAGAATCCGACAGTGTCAGAGCTAGAAAAGACTCAAGATCTTGTACAAATCATTCTTTATGTAGAGGATAAGAAAAAGGCAAGAAGAGGGCAAGTGACTTATTCAACCAAGTAATCTAGGCAACTAGGTAGCACAATGGATAGAGTCCCAGCCTCAGAAGCAGGAAGAGCTGAGTTCAAATCCTACTTCAAATATTTACTGGCTGTAGTCTTCATGAGACCATGAGCTCCTGGAGAGCAGAGACTGTCTTTTGCCTAGCTTTGCATCACCAGCATTTAATACAGTGCCTAGCATAAAGTAGGCACTTAATAAAGGTTTGATGACTAACTGACACCAAAACAAGTCAAGTCAGTTTTTCTCAACCTCAGTTTCTTCATTTGTAAAATGGGGACAATAATAGTCCCCATCTCCCAGGGTTGTTGTGAGGGTCAAATGAATATGACATATAAAGCTCTTTGCAAACCAGAAAGTGCTATATGAATGCTAGATATTGTTTTTATTTTTCTCCTGACTCCCAGTACAAGGCTCTTTCCATGACACTTGGTTACTTCTTGATAAATATATCCAAGGAGAGATGTTTCAACTTCCTTATTGGAAAGGAGACATTGCATCAACCTAGTAATAGTTTGGGTGGGGAGAGCAGATGAAAAGGTATTTCATTCCATACATAATGTTTCATCAAGAGAATTTCCTGATCATTTTAAAGAGTGAGCCCTTGTTCAAAACTTTTGAAAGCATCTCTCTGTCTCAAAATTTACTATTCGTGTCCCTTGCCTTTCAGTTGGGAAATGGTTTGATTTTTTTTGTACAATTACTTTAGCTCCTTATATATTTGAGTAACCTTTGTCAGAGTTTTTTGTTATATTTTTTCCCAATTTGTTGATTCCCTTCTAATTTTGGTTACATTGGTTTTGTTTGTACAAAACCTTTTTAACTTAATGTAATCAAAAGTATAAAAAAATCAAGCCATTCCCCAATTGATAAATGGGCAAGGGACATGAATAGGCAATTTTCAGATAAAGAAATGAAAACTATCAATAAGCACATGAGAAAGTGTTCTAAATCTCTTATAGAGAAATGCAAATCAAAACAACTCTGAGGTACCACCTTACACCTAGCAGATTAGCTAACATGACTGCAAAGGAAAGTAATAAATGTTGGAGGGGATATAACAAAATTGGGACACTGGTATTGTGAATTGATCCAACCATTCTGGATGGTAATTTGGAACTATGCCCAAAGAGTGCTAAAAGACTGTCTACCTTTTGGTCCAGCCATACCACTGCTGGGTTTATATCCCAAAGAGATCATAGTGGGAAAGGGTTGTACAAAAATCTTTATAGCCACTCTCTTTGTGGTGGCAAAAAACTGGAAAACAAGGATATGCCCTTCAATTGGGGAATGGCTAAACAAATTGTGGTATCTGCTGGTGATGGAATACTATTGTGCTAAAAGGAATAATGAACTGGAGGAATTCCATGTGAACCGGAACAACCTCCAGGAATTGATGCAGAGTGAAAGGAGCAGAACCAGGAGAACATTGTACAGAGACTCTGATACATTGTGGTAAAATCAAATGTAATGGACTTCTGTACACATAGCAGCAATGCAATGACCCAGAACAATTTTGAGGGACTTATGGTAAAGAACACTATCCACATTCAGAGGAAGAACTGTGGAAGTAGAAACACAGAAGAAAAACAACTGCTTGAACACATGGGATGATGGGGATATGATTGGAGATGTAGACTCTAAACCAGTGATTCCCAAAGTGGGCACCACCACCCCCTGGTGGGTGCTGCAGCGATCCAGGGGGACAGTGATGGCCACAGGTGCATTTATCTTTTCTATTAATTGCTATTAAACTTTTTTAAAAATTAATTTCCAGGGGGCTGAGTAATATTTTTTTCTGGAAAGGGGGCAGTAGGCCAAAAATGTTTGGGAACCAGTGGGCTAAATGATCGACCCTGGTACAAATATCAAAAATATGGAAATAGGTCTTGATCAATGACACATGTAAAACCCAGTGGAAATGCACATCAGCTATGGGTGGGTGGGGTGGTTTGGGGAGAGGGAAAGAAAAGGAATCATGTAACCATGGAAAATTTTTCTAAAACATAAAAAATTAATTTAAAAAAAAAAAGAAAGCATCTCCTTGGGGTGAGCATGGATATGCCCATTGATACTTCAATTAGAGGATAAAAGATACCTCCTAATCAAAAGTCAATGACTGGATCTGCCCTCAAGATTAATTGGTTGGCTCATACCTTTTGGCACCTCCTAGATCAGAAGTTTCACCTTTGCAAGCAACCCCCAAAATAAATTAGTTGATTCAGTCTCTAGAGTGGATGGACTCTTGTAGAAGGAATTTTTTTAAACCCTTACCTTCTGTCTTAGAATCAGTACTGCGTATTAGTTCCAAAGCAGAAGAATGGTAAAGGGCTAGGCAATGTGGGTTAAGTGACTTGCCCAGGGTCACCCAGCTAGGAAGTATCTGAGGCCAGATTTGAACCTAGGATCTCCCATCTTTGGGCCTGACTCTCAATCCACTGAGCTACCCAGCTGCCCATCCTAGTGGTTGCTGAAGGTTAGGGTGGCTGGGATAGGAATAACATTGGCATCAATTGACTCTTCCTTTCACTTGGAACCCTAAAGGCTTGTAAATTGTAAGGTTACTAGCTGGCCCAATTTCAACACTGTTGTTTCTCAAGGAATAGGGAGACTTAAGAAGAGGGAGAGGGATGACTGGTTTGTGGAGTAGTCAGAACACACTCAACATTTATCAATTAAGTTCACAGTCGTCTGGGTGTGGTTCATGGCACCCAAATGCAATTTCAATAGTAACATCAAAGATCACTGATCACAGATCACCATAACAGCTATAATAATAATGGAAAAGTTTGAAATATTTTAGGAATTACCAAAATATGACACAGAGACATGACGTGAGCAAATGTTGTTGGGAAAATGGTGATGACAGGCTTGCTCAGTGGCTGGCACAAACCTTCTATTTGTGAAAAAAAAGGTGACATCTGGAAATGCAATAAAACAAAGTACAATAAAATAAGGTATACCTATACTCTGCTTTTATGGTTATTTAGATGATGTGGCTCTGGAAAGAAGACGGGTTATATGTCTTAGAGGCATTGAGTTCATTTTCCTTTTAGGAGAGTCCAAGTCCTTAGAGTAGTACTTAAAGGATGAATGCCCAAAAAGGTCTTGGGGGAATTAAAGAGGGATTTGCCAGAATATTGGGGTGTTGCCCATTTAGCAGCCTCAGGGAGGTCAGATTTATATTGTGGATCTAAGTCTGAAGAGTTCAATTTAGGAAGGGTGTCAAAAAGTGGAAACCCACAAGAAAAGAAGGAAAACTATATTGTTTCTGGGCTATTTTGAGTTGGGGACTCAGTCCATTATTTAGGGGATCACTCTCTTTCCTCCTCACTTTTCTCCCCACCCCCAGGAAATCACCTAGTTAGGCACTAGGAATACAAAGACAAAAACGGAAGTACCTGCCTTCAAGGAACCTACATTCTGTAAGGGCAGACAACAGATACGTGTGTGTGCATGTATGTATAAATGAAATAGAGACAAAATCAAAATGCAAAGTAACTTGGTGAGGAAGCCACCATCAGTAGGTGACTCAAAGGGTTCCATATTGGATGTGATATCAAAGTTAAGAGAGTGCTATGTTTACAGAGTGAGGTGCAAAGCACTATAGGAAATTTGAGAGGAATAATTCTATTTAATAACCTCTAAACTGCCTTCTGCTTCTACCCTTCGTGTCTCCATGTCTGTTTCCTGGAGGGGAGGAAAATGGAAGGCAGAATGAGGCAAAGGAGGGATGTGGATGGTTTCCTACACACACACACACACACACACAGAGAGAGAGAGAGAGAGAGAGAGAGAGAGAGAGAGAGAGAGAGAGAGAGAGAGATGGTTGGCAACATCTACTACTATTTGGTTTATTTCCATAGATATCAACTCATTGTCTCTAGAACCTGTACACACATAAACACACACACGTATGTATTTGTGTGTGTGTGTGTGTGAATGAAACAATCTTAGCTCCCAAGAATTTTACTTTCTAAGAGGAGATACAACTATCTGTAGGGGTTCTCATTGGGGTAAATGAGATGGCTCAAGAGGAAGAAGAGAGAAAAGCTGGGGATGGGGTGCTGCCCAATGCAGCAGCTAGACTAGGATGCAAGTAACCAGCTTGGAAGTCGGGTACTCATTAATTTATCAGTAATATCTCTATGGTGCTGCTGTTGATTGCCTAAAGGAAGTGATACATGTCTGGAAGTATAATCAGGAAGCCCTTTGACATCAATGGAGGGGCACCCTAGGAAGAGTTGGAGCTGCTAACATTCTGGACCCTGGCAGATTACAGAGACAAGGACAAGTCAGGGTCGTATCTTATGGGATGGAGAAGGGCTGTTGTATGAAAAGAGCCAAAGTTCTTGGTTCAAGAATCCCCATTCTTCCAGAATTGGATCTGTTCACTATCCCATCAATAATGCATTTGTACAAGAGGACAGCTGGGTGGCTCAGTAGATTGAGAGCCAGGTCTAGAGATGGGAAGTCTTAGGTTTAAATCTGACCTCAGACACTTCCTAGCTGGGAGACCCTGGGCAAGTCACTTTAACCCTCATTGCCTAGCCTTCATCACTCTTCTGCCTTGGAGTCAATACATAGTATTAATTCTAAGATGGAAGGTAAGGGTTAAAAAAAAATACTAATGCATTTGTGTCCCAATTTTCCCACATCTCCTCCAACATTTATCATTTTCCTTTTCAATCATATTAGTCGATTTAATAGGTATGAGATGATACCTCAAAATTATTGTAATTTGCATTTCCCTAATCAAGAGTGACGTAGGGAGCAGCTGGGTGGCTCAATGGATTGAGAGCCAGGTCTACAGATGAGAGGTCCTGGGTTTAAATCTGACCTCAGACACTTCCTAGCTGTGTGATCCTGGGCAAGTCACAGCTCAAATTGCCTTGCTCTTACTGGTCTCCAGTCTTGGAACTGATACTTAGTTTTGATTCTAAGACAAAAATAGTAAAGGGTTTTAAAAAGTGATTTAGAGCATTTATATATGTCCACAATTAGATTTGATTTCTTCATCTGAAAACTTCCTGTTCATATCCATTGACCATTTACCAACTGGGGAATGACATATAAATTTGACTTAGTTCTCTATATTTTTGAGAAGTGAAGCCTTTATCAGAAACACTTCCTATAATTTTCCCAGCTCTCTGCTTTCCATCTAATCTTGGTTGCATTTGGTTTCATTTTTACGAAAACTTTTTAACTTTCATGTAATCAAAATATCCAGTTTACATTCTGTAATCCCCTCTATCTCTTGTTTGGTCGTAAATTCTTCCCTTAGCCAGAGATATGACAGGTAAATGATTCCCTCTTCCTGTAATTTGGTTATGGTATATGTTTAACTCTTAATCATGAAACATTTACTAAACAGATTAGAAAGCCAGAATAATAGCATCATAAACCACTGGGTAGATTTCAGAAACCTGTGTGTCTCTGGGAAAACTCTCAGCTATGTCTGCAAGTTTTAATGTCTCCGGTCTTGTTAGGGAGCAATCATCACCACAAATCAGCTGCTAAGTCAGAGCCCCCTCTCTGAGGGCTGCTACATTCTAACTGCTATTTGGTAAATTCAATGGCAATGCAATACTCAGAAAAAAAGCAGTTCCCTCAAGCCTGTGATCTACAGAACTAAACAACTCTACTTTCTTGGCTAGGCTCTGAGGGACTTTTTCCCTCTCACACCCTAGGAGACAGTAAGTGCAAAGCAGGTAAGTTGAGCCTCCTTTTCCATATCGGCTCTGTCAAGTACCAAAAAATCCTCCTTCCTTGAGTCAGCTCTCAGAAGCAGATGAACTCCTCCTCCAGTCAGCTGAACTCCCAGCAGCAGCAACATGGTCTAACTTCTTCTAGTTGGTTCAGATGGGGGGCGATGGGGATTTTAAGTTTTTCTCTGTTCTCAGCCACTTTTCTTCAGGTTAGGCTCAGCTGAATAGTCCCATTTCAAGCAGATGATCTCTTTCCAAGAAGCAGAGGACAATTTGATCTCTGAGCCTTCTCTTTGGTTGAGTCTGGCTGAAAACTTACCTCAAGGAGGGAGAAACCTCATCCTACTTCCAGTTTTTACTCCACTCCTATAACGTGTGCAAAATGACACATTTGGGGTTAGGAAGTGGAAGAGGGAATGAAAAACTCAACATTTAATTTAGACATTCCCAAAATACACAATATACAATTGTCCCACAGTCCTCAAAACATTATAATTCATAAAAGGATTTCCTAATTGTCAACCGCAAAGACCTCATAATAATATTAATTCTGAGAAACAAGACACTTTCACTATCTTTGTTTTTTCTCTAATGGTCACTTTAAGAACCTCTCAAAATTGTGTTTCTTTATGAGTATTTTTCTTTTTTAAAAAAACAAAACCCATCTTAGAATCAATACTGGTTCTAAGGAAGAAGAGTAGTGAGGGCTAGGCAAGGGGGATTAAGTGACTTGCCCTGAATCATATAGCTAGGAAGTATCTGTGATTACATTTGTACCCAGGACCTTCTATCTCTAGTCCTGGCTCTATATCCACTGAGCCACCTGGCTACCCCTTCCCAATTATTTTTCTATGAAGAAAAGTACTTTCTAAGAGGTTCTCATGGAATTATTGGGGTTTCTGCCCCTCTCCATCAATAAAGTACTCCAAATCTGAAAAGAGCACCACATTACAATGTGATCATAAAGCAAGAAGAAATCTCAGAGACCACCTAGCCCAATTGCAACCCCCCCCATTTTACGGATAAGTAAACTAAGGCCTAGAGCAGTGATGGGGGACATTTTAGAGACTGAGTACCCACACTGTGACCCTCTCGTGCATGTGAGCCACTCCCTTACCCCAGATAGGAGAGAAAGGAAGTGCTCCCATTGGACTGCGGGGCAGAGGCGGGGGTGATGTGAAAAATGTCCTCAGGTGAGGTGGAGAGGGAGAGGAGAGCAACTTCCTCCAGTATGCATGGCATAGGTTCACCAACGCAGACCTAGAGAAGTTAAATGACTAGCCTAAAGTTATACCATTTTTAAGCTTCAAAGATAAGATCTGTGCTCAGGGTCTCTTGATTTCAGTCTTAAACCTATTGAATCTTAGATACCACAGGGATAGCTGGATGCAGAGAGATGCCCAGCAAACAATAGGAGCCATAGAACCAAAGTTCAGGAAAGAGATTTAGGTTGGATGTAGAGATCCAAGAGTCAACTTTGTAGATATGGTCATCAAATCCATGGGATTAAATGGTATCATTAAGGAAAAGATTGCTAAAGAGAAGAGGAGGGGACCTAGGGCAGAACCTTGGTGGACAATGAACCTTTTGGAACAAATGAAGAACCTTGTAAAGGAACCTGAACATAAGTAGTCAGACAAGTGGGAAAACCAGAGGAGGGACTGGAGATTCTGAGACTGAGAATAGCCTAGGGCTGTGCTGGTGAACCTATGGCACGTGTACCAGAGGGGGCTGCTCTCCCCCTCTCCACCACACCTGAGGACATTTCTCATATCACCCACCCCTCTGCCCAGCAGCCAAATGGAGCTTCCTCTGTCTGAGGTAAGGCGGGGAGCTCACATGTGCATGAGGGTTGTAGTGTGGGTACTCTGTCTCTAAAAGTTCAACTAGCCTCGGATCTCCATTCTTGGTTCCATGTGTCCAAAAAGACCCTGACAAGATGAAACACATATATACATAGCATAGTCAAAGCAGGTAGAAAGATGTATAATCCCAGGTAACTTAACCTGTGGGAAGCACCATTAAGTTGCTGTTGTTCTTTATAAGCCCAGGTCAATAAGAGATGATTTCCTTCTTTCTTTCCTTTCCTTCTTTCCTTCCTTCTTTCCTTCTTCCTTCCTTCCTTTTTTTATTTCTTTGCTTCCTTTCTGCATATATATATATATATATATATATATATATATATATATATATATATATATACAGCCCCACTTTATCCTCTGACTATTCCTCTGGTCTCTCTACCCCTACTCGACATTGCAGTCTGGATGTTCCACTGGCACTTCAATCTCAACAAATCCAAAAACAACTTTACCATCTTCCTTCCTTTCCTCCTGTTATGAGGAAGAGTATAGATGACAGCTTGAAGAAATCTTGGACTTCATGGACATTTCATAATGGAATGAAGCCAGGGGTTTGAAGAGAGAGTGTGGTTTGACCAAGCTGAAGGAAAGAGGTTTGGGCTGTGTGGTCCAGCTTTGCCAAATATCCAAGGAGCTGACAAAGTGGGGCTATCACTAAGAAGAAAATACTGCAATCAGCTATCGTGACCTAGGTAGAGAAAGGTCTTAGATATCTGTTGGTGGACAGCAGATTTATCTACTTTACTCCCTCGAGCTTTTGAGGATTAACTGGCTGTGGATAAAACTTGATCCTGGTTTCCTGTGACATGTGACATCTTGGAGCACCGTGGACAAGTGTAATGAGAATCTTATCTCTCCAGCCCTCTCTTATTCTAGTTAGAGATTTAGTTTAATTTAGACCTTAGTTTAGTTAAGTCATTTGGGTTAAAATAGTTTCCGAGTTTGTCCTTAGATAACTAGGTTAGGGTGACCTCTCTCTACTGTCCTTACCCTTTAAAGTCATTTTTAAAAAGTGGTTTTTTTTATTCCTGTTGTGTCTTTCCCTATAGAAGTAAAATATCCCTGGATGATTTAGTCTAAGTGGCAGTTGTTTAAGATAGTTATACATCTACACCCTTCATTCTTCCTTCATCCCTTTCTCCCCAGAAGAACCCCTGTGTGTGTGTATTTGTGTTTATTTACCCACTTCGCTCCCAACCATCTTATTTTCTTTTTGATGATGCCATCATTCCCCGAATCATTTAGCCTCAATACCTGAGTTATTTCTGCATCTCATTTCCCTTGTTTATAAAATTAAGGGATTGTACCAGAAGACTCTAAGGCCTAATATTCTCAAGCGCTCAAAATCCTGTGATCCTAGACTCTTCTAACTCCCTTGCCTCCCCCTCCCCAAATCCAATTAATTTCCAAATCCTATTGGGTTAAACTCCCCCAAGCTCTCCAGGCCTCCATTCTGACATTTCTAAAATGAGGAGTCAGACTGGTTGACCTGTAAGATCCTTCCATCTCTATATTCTATTACTCTGTCATCAGTTTTGAACTTTACATGATACAGGAACCACCGGAGCTAAGACCCTCCACGTTATTCAGTATCCTCTGATAATCATAAAATCTCAAATTTGGAAAAGACATCAGAGGCTGTATGGTGTATTAGAGAGGACTAAATATGGAGACATATAAAGCATATATTTTTTAGAATTAATTAATCAGTTTGTTGCATTAAAATATCCAGTTAACTCCCTCCTTCTCCTCCTTCCCCCCATTACAAAAGGCATCATTTCATAAAATGATAAATGTATATATAAAACTATGTCATATCTATTTTCCATTTTTGATGGACATGCACAAGTAATTCTTCAAATGATACTTCTGTTGCTATATACTATGCTCTCTTGGTTCTGTTCATTTCGTTCTTCATAATTTCATGTAGGTCTTTCCATATTTTTCCAAAATTAACCTGTTCATCAATTCTAAAAGCTCAGTAGTATCCATCACAGTCACACATATACCACAACTTGTTTAACCATTCCCCAACTAATGAGCATTCCTTCAAATTCCAGGCCTTTTCCTCCACAAAGAGAACTGCTATAAATATTTAGAAGGGACT
>NC_058131.1:60192599-60231338 GCF_016433145.1 Gracilinanus agilis | reverse complement strand
ATAAAATAAAATAAAATAAAATAAAATAAAATAAAATAAAATAAAGTAAAATAAAATAAAATAAAATAAAATAAAATACAAAGAGTTACAAAGGAAACCAATTATACTAAAATAATGTTTTGTTTATTTTTTTAGTACATGGACCTGGATTAAGAACATTGACCCAGACCTACTGTGTCATATATGACAATTTTTATGTGAATGGGAATTTCCTATAAAATATTGCAGATGAATGGCCATCCAGTAGCCACTTAAACATTTCCAGTGATTGGAACCTCAGCTAAAGGGCATAGTGGATAAAGTGACAGATGAAGAGTCAGGAAGACCTGAATTCAAATCCTTCATGGAACACTTACTAGCTCTATGACCCTGTACAAGTCACTTAACTCCTCTTACAGGGTCACACAGCTGGTAAGCCTCAGTTTTCTCATCTGTAAAATGGGGATAATAATAGCACCTACCTTACAGGGTTGTCATGAGGACTGACCAAGTTTGCAAACCTTATAGTGCTATGTAGATGCTATTATTGTTTTTAATTGATTTTCTTCAACCAATGAAAATCCACCTTCTCTCCTACTTCTCTTCTCCACTCTCTCAATTGAGATAGAAAGAAAAAAAACTGAAAACCCTGTTATAAACATGTATAGTCAAGCAAAACGAATTTCCCCATTGGCCGTGCCCCAAAGAAGTGTCTCCATGTGCATTCTGAGTCTGTCATCTCTGTTAAGAGGGAAGTAAGGAACACGTTCCATCATGAGTCCTCCGGCCCTGGGGTGGGTCGTTGCCCAGCTTAGAGGGTTCCTAAATCCTTCCAAGAGGCTTATCTTTACAGCGATGCAGCCGTGGAATAAGTCTTCCTCCCGGTTCTGCTCGCTTCACCCTGCATTCGTTCACACACATCTTCTTCTCCAGGTCCTTTGAAAGCATCGCCTTCACCCCGACCCCAGCCCGGTAGTGTTCCATTGCCTTTCCAGCTGTTCTCATGGACCTCCCGAGGCATCCAGTTTCGTCTTTAGACAGCTGTGATGGTTAGGAAACTTCTCCTCCCATCTGCCAAGAGCTGAAACCTGCTTCTCCACCACGTCTAAGCGCCGTTCCTCACTCCGCTCTCTGGGGCAAAACCGAACAAGTCTAAGCTCTCTTACAAAAAGCAGCCTTTCAAGTGCCCAAAGACAGCAACTCGTACCTCCCTCCCGGCTTCTCTCACCCCCTTCCCAAGATTTCTCTTCTCTGGGCTAAACAGTCCTAGTTTTTCTGACCCTGGAAGGGCCTGGCTTCCAATCCCCTCACCGTCCCGATGACTTCCCTCTGGATGCATTCCTCCTTGGCATAGTCTTTTATGACACATGAACTCCCTAAATATTCTTTTTTTCTAAAACCCTTAACTTCTGTGTATTGGCTCCTAGGTGGAAGAGTGGTAAGGGTGGGCAATGGGGGTCAAGTGACTTGCCCAGGGTCACACAGCTGGGAAGTGGCTGAGGCCAGATTTGAACCTACGACCTCCCATCTCTAGGCCTGACTCTCAATCCACTGAGCTACCCAGCTGCCCACCTAAATATCCTTTTCTGTGCCAATGAATTGAATGCCTTGAATTAATTTTTGGATGCCACGGTCTTGAGTCCCTGAACCATCCTGGTCCCCTGTTTCTGTCTGTGCTACAGCTTGTCAGTTTTATTCTTGAAACATGGCAACCAGTCTTCAGGACACACCTGGACCTTGAAACTCTAAGTCATTATTTTTCCAGGTTTTGTGCAAGGCCACGTGTGACCGTGGCCTGACCTGCCCGTCACCAGGTAGTACAAAGCCTTGGCATCCAGGTGTGTCCGTCCCTGTGGCTTCACTGGGCTCTAACTAAAACACGGATTTAGTCTTAAAGGCCTATTTCCAAAAGTGGGGATTAGGATCCCAAACCAGAGGCGGGAAATAGGGTGAATTCCAGGAAAAGAGCCCACAGTCCCTTCCCAGGGCTGGGTGTGTCCTCCTGGATTTTCTCTGGGCTGAGGTCAGAACTGAGGCCCAATGCCAGGACGCAGAGCGGAGCACTAGAAAAGAACATTGTCAAGCTTAAGCTCTTCAAGAGTACTTGGAGACCTGGGAGTGTTTCTCATTTTGTTTTCTGCTACAAAGAGGGAAAAGCGTATTGTATTGTACTGAGAAAGAATTGCATGGCATGAGAAAGAATCCTGGACTTGGGATTCAAATCCTGCCTCTGATATTCACTAGCTATGAAACTGGACCAGACACTAAATCTGTCTCAGCTTCAGTTTCCTTTTTTTAATAAAATGAAGTTAAGGTCCTGAAGGTCCTTCCTGGTTCTAAATCCCATGATCTCAGGTATTGCCTGAGCAAGGTTGTAGGACTCACAATGCTCCATGGTGACTAGGATGCAAAATCCCGAGGTACGGAGTATTTTCATAGAGTCATACCCTTCTGGGTAGAAATCGTTGGTGGGTAGAGTCTTCCCTTTCCATTTTCCCCTCAAAACACCTTTCCTGGGGGCAGCTGGGTAGCTCAGTGCATTGAGAACCAGGCCTAGAGACAGGAGGTCCTGGGTTCAAATCTGGCCTCAGACACTTCCCAGCTGTGTGACCCTGGGCAAGTCACTTGACCCCCATTGCCTACCCTTACCACTCTTCTACCTTGGAGCCAATACACAGTATTGACTCCAAGACAGAAGGTAAGGGTTTAATAAAAAAAAAAACACCTTTCCTTCCTTCTCATCCTCCCATCCCATCAGTTGCCCTGTTCTGGCCAACCTCTGAGAAATCATATCTGTTGTTCTTCAGTTGTTTCAGTCATGTCTGACTTTTTGTGGCCCCATTTGGGATTTTCTTGGCAAAAGTACTGGAGTCGTTTTCCCATTTCCTTCTCCAGCTCATTTTACAGATGAGGAAACTGAGGCAAAGAGGGTTTAAATGACTTGCTCAGGATTGCACAACTAGGAAATGTCTGAGGCTAGATTTGAACTCAGAAAGAAGAATCTTCCAAGCTCCAGTACTCTATCTTTTGTGCCATCTAGATGCTATGAGAAGGCATATACCACTCTCAAACTCATTGTTTGGGGCATTAATGGCTTAATTTTCATTTAATTAATGGCTCTATTTTCATTTTAATAGGAGACTTTTCTAACAATTAAAAACCCCTTACTTTATGTCTTAGAATTGGTACTAGAAACTAGTTCCAAAGCAGAAGAGCAGTAATGGCAGGGCAATTGGGGATAAGTGTCTGAGGTCAAATTTGAACCCCAAACCTGCATCCCTAGACCTGACTCTCTATCCTCTGAGCTACCCAGCTGCCCTAATAGGAGACTCTTAAAGGACAATACAATGATGATGAATGAAGCTTGCTGGTGAGATGATAAGTAACGGGACTGATATTTAAGGGCAACCATAAAGCATGGCATCCCTTCTACTTGCCAGGCTGGTACTCTGGGTGGAGATTCAGACAGGGCAGGACCGATTGCCCACACGCCCATATAAGATTGCCTCTCTTTTACCATAGCGAAAATTTCAGGATTTTGCCAGTGAGGGAAGGGGCTGAATTAGCAGGTTGGGTTTGGACTCAGAGAATAATGACATCCTCTGATTACTTACCTTTGCTATTTACTACTTGTGCGGGCTAAAGTACTTAATAAATAAATACTTCTTCCAAACTGTATATACCTCTGTCCTAGAAATACCACTGCTAGACTAATAATGACAACAACAACAGTAATAATCATTTCTAGCATTTATACAGCATTTTAAGGTTTGTAAAGTACATTAAAAATATTATCTCATCTGGAAATAAGGTGCTATTACTATCCCTATTTTACAGATGAGGAAACTGAGTGGTTAGATTATTTGCTAGTAAAATTTGTCTGAGGCCACAAAGAGGTCAAAGAAAGAGGGAAATAACTCATATGTGCAGAAATACCTGTAGAAATTTCTTTGAGGTTCCTATCAATCAAGAGATGACTATAAATAAAGGTGTTGTAATAGTCTTGCGCAGAACCAGGATGATAAATAATAAAAAGACAATATAGTAAGGATGAACAATCTTGAAAGATTTACATGCTCTGATCAATGCAACAACAAACCATGATCCCAGAGGCCCCCTGAAGAAGCATGCTCCCCAGTTCCTGACAGAGGTGATAGACTCTGGGTGCAGAAGGAAATCTAGCTGTTTTGACATGACTAAAGTAGAAATTCATTTTGCTTGATTATGTATAATTGTTGCAAAAGTTTAGTTTTCTTGTTTCTTTTCTAATGGAGGAGGAGGAAAAAATGCAGTTTGGGGTTCATTAAAAAGAAAATTTCACCTAAAAATCATGAAAATCCTTCATACAACAATGACCAGCGTGGAAGCATGTTTTTGCATTATAATACATGTATGATCCAGATCAAATTGCTTACCATTTCGGAGAAGGGGGAGGGAAGAGAGAGAGAGAGAGAGAGAGAGAGAGAGAGAGAGAGAGAGAGAGANTGTTCTATAAGAAGCAATGAGCAGGACTATTTCAGAAAAAGCTGGAAAAATCTACACGAATTAATAGAGAGTGAAATAAGCAGGATCAGGAGAACACTGTACACAGTAACAGCAATATTATATGATGATCAACTGTGAAAGTTAGCTATTCTCAGCAATATAGTGATTGGGGATAATTCTGAAGGACTTATCACAAAGAATGCTGTCCACCTCCAGAGAAAGAATTGTTGGAGTCAGATGCAGATTGAAGCTTACTATTTTCACATTAGTTTATGGTTTTACTTTGGGATTTTGGTTTTACATGAGTATTCTCTTATAATAATGACCAATATGGATGTATGTTTTTCATGATGATACATTTATGACTCAGATTAAATTGCTTACCATCTCTGAAAAGGGGAGGAAGGGAGACAACTTGAATCTTATAGTTTTGGAAAATGTATGTTGAAAATTGTTATTATGTGTAATTGGGAAAATAAAATATCTTTGAACAAAATAAAAAAGGAAAGTACTTGGTAACTGACTGATTGACTAAACTCAGGGATATCGCCACTTCTCTGAGGGGCCTCAACTCAATGGAAGGTGTGGAATCAGGCTTAAGACCCTCAACCTTTGTTTTGCCTTTGAATGCCTGTCTAGGCATCCCCATCTCCAAGGAATCCAATGAGTTCAAGCAATGGCAGACATGGAAAGGTAGTTGGCAGAACCACAAGGGCTCCCAGAAAGGGAACCCATGTGGTGCTGAGAGAGCTATTCGGCATTAGCCAAGGGCAAAAATGGTCAAAGTTCCTGGACATGGTTCTAGAACTGGAGGAGCAACAAGGGACTGAGCCACAATATGGAAGATCAAAGTTGGACCTTGCCATCCACAACTTCTATGAGTTCTATCAACTCTGCAGACCCAATTGGAAGAGTTAATAGTCTAGTAACTCCCCATCCCCCAAAAAATTTCCTTTTAGAGGATCCTGAAAATTTAGGCTATCACTATAAATTTGAAGGATTATGTGAATCCCTAAGAGAGGTAGAGGATTCACCTAAAGCAGTGGTTCCCAAACTTTTTTGGCCTACTGCCCCCTTTCCAGAAAAAATATTACTTAGTGCCCCCTGGAAATTATGAAACTATTTATTGAACTCAGAATAGAATGTAATACCAAAAAAAAGTGTGGCCATCACTGCCTCCCTGGATTGCTGCAGCACCCACTAGGGGGCGGTGGCACCCACTTTGGGAATCACTAGCCTAAAGGGAAAAAGTCAACTCTAGCAACTCCACATGCAAAATTCCCTCTCGAAGTTTTCCCCGGATCTTAAGATAGCATGATATCATTCTAGAAACCTAGTTAGGTCCCTAGGAGAGGGGGTGACTGGTAGGAGATTTAAGGGTCACTTCTCTACTGATCTCAAGTTTATTTCCTTTCTAGGTAAGTTTCAGCCATAGGAGAATCAGAAGATTTAGTCCCTGGGGTGAGGAGAAAGGTGGAACTAATTAAAGAGAGAGAGTTGTCTTGACCACTTAGAGGCTTTGTGGCATCTTTTGCATTTTGCCTTTTCTGTCAAGTAAAAGACTCAATCCATCTGAGCTATATATTATCTTTATTTTTGCAGGAGTTAAGGACCATTTCTACCACCCCTGCAGAGACCTGAGAATGAATACTAATGTTCTGAGGGGAGGTCCTGCAGGAGAACAGAAGCCAAAGAGTGATTTATTAAAAGCCTCTCTCCACCCCAAGACTGAACCCATCCCATGTCAACTCAGAACCTGAGTTTCTGGCCAGGGGGGTTACATAAGTGAACATTCTTTAAGTACCTACCAGATTTCCTCATCTGTCAAATAAGGAAGTTGCCCTGGATTATCTCTAAGATCCTTTGCAGCACTAAAGCTTATGATCCTAGGAAAGATTATCTTCAAGTTCTAACTGTGATATCCTATGAGTCAGGGATTCTGCACTCAGGTCATAGCCTGATAGACTTGCCAACCTCATGAAATCAACTTCTTCTCCCTCTCTCTGCTACCTGGGCAACTCACCCTTGACCTTTCTGGGGCTAGCCTAAGGCAAGGACTTTGTGATGCAGACAAACAGGGCCAATTTGGCATCTTGTCCTTGTTGTTGTCCCTTCTGACAAGATCCAGGACAAGCTTGGCCATCTGTGGGGAAGGGCAACTCCATCAAGGCCCAGGCTTCCTCTACAAACATCTGCCTCCATCATCACCGGGAAAGGTAAGGTCGCCTGGATAGTTATGGAGATGTGACTTAGGTGTCCCTGGGCAGGACCATGCCCTTTTCTGAAGGCCAGGAGGAGGATGGTCTTGGGGGGCTCTTCAGGCACATGCCTTTTACCCTGAGTTAAACCTGAAAACTGATTCCAGAGACACTGTGTTTGGGGATTTCCTCCCCGATTCCCCATGAAGAAGAAAACTTAAGCTGGATGAGGGGGAAAAATGGCACCATATTGGGGAAGGTGGACATTGGTGAAAATAACCAACTTATGGATTCACTGGCCTCCCAGCAACATGTCAGGGAACAGTCTTCTGGATACCACTCATGGGCAGTCATTGCTTTTGACATTTTGTCATTATTTTGTCACAAGTAGTAAAGAAAAGTGCTCTTATCTATAACCTATGGAATGCAGCCATTCTCCAGAATCTCCTCACAGCCACCAAATATGATGGGAGGCAGCTAGGTGGCACAGAGGACCAAGCATTAGACCTGAAATCAGAAAGCTCTGAATTCAAATTCAGCCTCAGAAATCAGCTATGTGACCCTGGGAGAAGTTACTTGATCTGTTTTCCTCTATTTTCTCTTCTGTAAAATAGGGGTGATAATAGCACCTATATCTCAGGATGATTGTAAAGGCCAAATAAAACAACATTTGTAAAGTACTTTGCAAACCTTAAGGTATTATATAAATGCTAACTTTCATTATTATTTTTATATTTATAATCTTTATTTTATTATTATTTTATAAATTTATATATTATTATAACCATAACATATTATTATATAACATATATTATTATATTTATAATTATTATCATCATCATCATTATTATTACTCACATAAGGATTCCAGAAACTGCTTCATTGCTGACAGCTACAGTGTATGGGCAATAGTGCCCATACAAGATAGGCACCTAATAAATGTTTGTTGCATGAGTGAAGACCCAGACGACTATAGGCAAGGCAATCTCTGCTCCGTACAAAAGATTCAAAGTCCAACTTATTTAATAACAGTTTTTTTTTCCTACTTGGTCTGTCTCTGTCATGGAATCCCAGAATCTCACAGACCTATCCTGAGCAAGAATCTCTACCTCCACATGCCTCATAAGTGGTGTCATTCAATTCTGAGGGACTTACGAGAAAGAACGCTCTCTACATCCAGAGAAAGAACTGTGGGAGCAGAAACACAGAAGAAAAACAACTGCTGGATCACATGGATCGGTCAGGATATGATTAGGGATGTAGACTCTAAACCAGTGGTTCCCAAACTTTTTTGGCCTACTGCCCCCTTTCCAGAAAAAATATTACTTAGAGTCCCCTGTCACATACTATCACTGCCCCCTTACAGTTCTTTACCACCCACAAATGCACCTGTGGCCATTACTGTCCCCCTGGATCTCTATAGCACCCACCAGGGGGTGGTGGCACCCACTTTGGGAATCACTGCTCTAAACGATCATCCTAGTGCAATTATCAATAATATGGAAATAGGTCTTGATCAATGACACATGTTATACTCAGTGGAATTGCTCATTGGCTATTGGAGGGGAGTGGGAGGAGGGGAGGGAAAGAATATGAATGATGTAGCCATGGAAAAAATGTTCTTAATTAAGCAATAAAAAATTAAAAAAAATAAGTGGTGTCTCTATCTTTTTTCTTGATCATCTGCAGAGAAAGGAAATCTGTCATCTCCTAGAGTAATTCCCCTTTTGGATGGCTCCAATTGTTAGGAAATTGTCCCTTATAGAGAGCCAAGATCCACCTCTTTTCAACCTCAACCCACTGTTCCAGGGAAACAATTCTTGTCTTTCCCATTAAATTGCAAAATCCTGGAGTGCAGGGACAGAGGAAGTGATTTTCCTAAGTCTTGGCTGTCTTTCTCTAAGCCCTTTCATCCACATGCTGAGCTCATATGCTCCAGCTCTGCTTCTAGATGATATCTCTCTCAGAGCAATGGTCAAATCATCTCAAGATTCATCCAGCTCTGAACGTCCCAAACCCATGTCCAAGCATAATCTGAACTCAGAATGCAACAACTTTGGGCATTTATGGAATGCCTACTGTGTGCAAATGCCCAAATGGCCCCAGTGGAGAGAGCATAGGGCTTCTTGAAATCAGGAAATCTAGTCCCTGACACTTCCTAGCTGTTTGACCCTGGACAAATCCCTTCACTTTGGCTCAGTTCTTCATCTGTAAAATGAGCTGGAGAAGGAAATGGCAAACGACTCCAGTATCTTTGCCAAGAAAACCCAACGAGATCATGAAGAATCAAACACGATTGAAACGACTGAACAAGAACAACAAAAACTATGCAAAATCCCTATCTTCCACACTTGAGGAGATGGATCTTTAGATAAGACACAGTCCCTTCCTTCATCAACTATACAGTCTGGAGGGCAATTATGAGAAACACTCAACAAATTCAAAAGAACGTGATCAAGTCCTCCATGATGTGCAAATACCAAACAAGACCTCAAGGAAAGGTCACTTTCAGTGAGGGCATCAGAGAGCTGATTTTGACTGAGGCTTCAAGGGAAGGATAGGAATTCAACAGGTGGTGGGGAGAGTATGAGTTCATGAACACGGGTTCAAGGCAAGTACAGGGCAAGGAATCTCTCCTGGCTACAACATAAAGTAACCCAAGTAATATGAAACAAGACTAATGCCCTGCTGGATTATAAGAACCTTATAAATAGTGTGAACTGAGCAGTCAGTAACTGCAGAACAGTGATATAACTGATCAGTTTATAAGGAAGATTGACCTGGCAGAACTGGAAGGATGAACTAGAGAAGGGAAAAAATCTGTTAGAAGTCTATTAATGATAGTTGAGGAGGGCAGTAATAAGGAACTGTTAGGAGCTTAACACAATAGCCCAGAAATGTTGAAATGAGGACCAATCATGGGGCGTCAGGACAGCTAAAGTTGTCCAGTGAATAGAGTGTTGGATCTGGAATCAGGAAGATTCCTCTTCTTGAGTTCAAATCTGGTTTCAGACATTGGCTATGTGAGACCCTGGGCAAGTCACCTAATCCTATTTGCCTCAGTGTCCTTATTTGTCAAATGAGCTGGAGAAGGAAATGGCAAATCACTCCAGTATTTTTGTCAAGAAAACCCCAAATGGGGTCCGGAAGAGTTGGACATGACTGAAAAAAATGACGGGACACCAACAACAAATGGGTGTTAACGGAATAGAGAAAAGGGCATGAATACATTATCTATTATGGAGAAAGACTTGCCAGGACTTTGTAAATGATTTAATAGAAATTAAAAAGTGAATGGACATGTACTAAACCTCATATGCTAAACACTGAGTTAAGTCCTACGATTACAAATATGAAAATGAGACAACTCTGCCCTCTGGGAACTTAGATTCTAATGGGAAAAGCAGCACATATAAGGGATTGGTCATCAAGGGGGCATGACTTAGTTTGGAAGTCACAAGGATTGGGAGTAGAGCTGGAGGGGGGGGGGAGTGTGTCTTCAAGTCCTCTGCATAGTAATGAGTATTAATTTAATTATGGCGCCAGGGGCCGAAGTGAGATGGGAAGGATATTCTGGCAGTATGTCAGGGCAGAGGGCAAGAAGATGGCCAAGCAAGGCTGCGGGTGTTGAGATAGAGTGAGCCAGGTGCCACTAATCAGGACAACAAAGGAATTAAGAGGAAAGGAAGGAAAAATTTCTAAAGGTATTTTTTTTACCTTTCACTCAACTGTAAGCTCCCTGAGGGAAGCTTTAATTTTTATTTTTTCTTTTATTGACTAATTATGAAAATTTTTCTGTGGCTACATGATTCACATTCTTTCCCTCCTCCTCCCACAGCCAACATGCAATTCCACTGGGTTTTACGTGTGTCATTGATCAAGACCTATTTCCATATTATTGATATTTGCACTGGGGTGATCATTTAGAGTCTACATCCCCAATCATATCCCCATGGAACCATGTGATCAAGCAGTTGTTTTTCTTCTGTGTTTCTGCTCCCACAGTTCTTTCTCTTAAGTCCCTCAGAATTGTCCTGGATCATTGCATTGCTGCTAGTAGAGAAGTCCATTACAATTGATTGTGCCAAAGTGTATGCATTTCTGTGTACAATGTTCTCCTGGTTCTGCTCCTTTTGCTCTACATCAATTCCTGGAGGTTGTTCCAGTTCACATGAAATTTCTCTAGTTCATTATTCCTTTTAGAACAATAGTGGAATATTATCCTTTTAAAGAAATTTTGTGCTAGCAAAATAACTTGCACATAGAAGGCATTTTAAAAAACATTTATTGAATGGAGTAATGAGCACCAACATCTCAAACATGGCAGCCTGGTGCATTAGAGCACCTAGGTGGTGCAGTGGGTAGAGTGTCAGGTCTGGAGTCAGGAAGACTCATCTTCCTGAGTTCAAATCCAGCCTCAGATATTTACTGGTTGTGTGACCCTGGCCAAGTCACTTAACCCTGTTTGCCTCAGTTTCCTCATCTGTAAAAATGAGCAGGAGAAGGAAATGGCAAACTACTCCAGCATCTTTGCCAAGACAACCCTCAAATGGGATAATGAAGAGTCAGACATGATGGAAACAACTAAAAGACAAGCCCAGTGGAATGATCTGATGATGCACTGACAGAAATATTGAAGTTAGGAAAGGGAGCAAGTTTTTTGGGATAAGATAATAAAATTTGAACGTGCTGTATTTGAGGTGCCAACAGAGTATCCAAGTGAAGCTATCTTGAAATTCTAAAATGTGAGTCTGAAGTTTAGGAGAGAGGTAAAAGCTGAAGATAGGAATCTGGGAGTTATCTGCATAGAGGTTGCATAGAAAGTTAAGTCATGGGAATGCATGAGATTTCCCAGGCAGTGACTGCCAAGAGAGAAGAGAGCCAAGAACAGAACCTTGGGGAAAACCCACCTAATGGGGAAGGAAGAGGATGAAGAAACAAAGGAGTGATTGAGATCCAAGAAAATGTGATGTATCAGAAGCCAAGAGAAAAGAGAAACCCAAATTAAAATAATGCTTCCCACTTCCCACCCATCAGATAGTCAGAGAATGACATAAGAGGGAAATGGCAATTGCTGGAGGATCTGTGGGAGGATAGGCGCAGTAATGAACTATTTATTGGTGGGTTGCTGAATTGGTCCCAACGATTCTGGAAATCACTAAAATAATTTGCCCCCCAAATCACTTGGTTGTGCATGCCCCTTTGAGCTAATAATGCTACTACCCCCAAAGAGGTGAAAGACAGAGGGGAAAGGCATGTAGTGCAAAAGTATTTATAGTAAAACTTTTTCCTATAGCCAAGAACTAAAAATAAAGTGGATGTCTATCAGATGGGGAATGTTACATGTAATGAAATATTATTGCATTATAAGAAATTATAAATATGAGGAATCCAGAGAAACCTGGGAAGAAGTATGAACTGATAACTGAATTAAGTAAAATATTTTACACCAAGGACATAATAATTTCAAGAACAATTTTGAAGGACTTCAGCTCTCTGATCAACTCAATGACCAATAATTATGACTTCAGAAGTCAGTAAATTGGGGCAGCTAGGTGGTTCCCTGGATAATCAGACCCGGGCATAGGAGGTCTTGGGTTCAAATCCAGCCTCAGACAATTCTTAGTTGTATTGGCCTGTGCAAGTCACTTAACTCCAATTGCCTAGGCATTACCACTCTTCTGCCTGGGAAACAAATACCTAGCATTGCTTCTAAGACAGAAGGTAATTTTTAAAAAATAAGTCAGTCAATCAGTAAACATTTATTAAGGATCTACTCTGTATCAGATTGTGCTGAGGGCAAGGAACTACAGCTATGAAAAGGGCAATCCCCGCTCTCAAGAGTTTATAATCTAATGGAAGACAATACACCAAAGAATGCTAAAAGGAGATAGGGAAAATAGCTAAGGCTGGGCGGGAAGAGGAATGATGGAGAAGCACAAAGAAATTAGATTTGTGGAAAACAAAGGGATGGCTGGCTAGGGTACCCTCCTTAAATGGAGGTATTGGGAGAATTTCTTCACTACACTCTCCAATGAGAGAGAAAGACAGAGAGAGAGAGAGAGAGAGAGAGAGAGAGAGAGAGAGAGACAGAGAGAGAGAGACAGAGAGAGAGAGACAGAGAGAGAGAGACAGAGAGACACAGAGAGACAGAGAGAGAGAGACAGAGAGAGACAGAGAGAGACAGAGGAGAGAGAGAGAGAGAGAGAGAGAGAGAAAGACAGAGAGAGAGAGAGAGAGAGAGAGAGAGAGAGAGAGAGAGAGANACAGTCACCTAAAGAGAGAGAGAGAGAGAGAGAGAGAGAGAGAGAGAGAGAAGGAGAGAGAGAGAGAGAGAGAGAGAGAGTATAAAGGGCACAGATGAAGCATTGAGTAATGCCGATGAAGTCTTCAAGATTTCAGCAGATCGATAACGAGCATGGTTCTCACCTCTTGGCAGAGAGCAGCTGAGCTAAAGGTACACAATGACACATCCATTCTCAGGCAAGTTATTGTTTTGATTCCCTTTGTTTGTCTAGTTGGGTGGCTGGACGGGCACCTTCCAGCTGAGGCCAAACGACTTGACCGCCTTTATCAGTTGCCCTGTCCCTTAACTACCTTGAAGTTTGGCCCGAGTTCATTTCTGTGAAGCTGTTTATCTTCTCAAGAAAAACACTGATTTCAGTTCTGCTCTCCCCTCAAACGACGACCTTTGGCTCCAGTCGAAGAGTTCTTTCCAGAAAGAGGAGAAAGTGCAAGGGTAGCCAGAGTCCAAACGTGAATCAGGCACAGAAGAAGTAGTAAAATTCCCGCTCACAGAAAGGGAATGCTAAAGAATAAAGAATGACAGACTAGTTAGGACGGAGTCCAGTAACTTCTCCACACTGATACAAATTCAGTTGAGTGACTAAAATATTTGAGCTTTAGTGGGACATTCAAGGGCTACTAAGCAGTCGTTGTATTTTCAACTCCATCGAGCCATCAAAGACAAGTAGGCTCTTTCTTTCCAGCCTTCTGGTTGGTCTTTCACAAGTGCCACTGACACCACCGTCATTGCATCTCCACTGCTGCTAGGGTGCCCCCAAAGGGGAAGAAGATACCAACTATCTGTTGAGATCTCACCGGTTCTCTCGGCAAAGGAGAGAAGATGAGAATGGAGAATGTCCCCAGGCACAGACATACCTAGATGGCCCCCCACTCAAGGCTTTCAGCCACACATGTACAAACCCTCCTGACAGCTCAGAGACTCAACCTCAAACTTCAAAGATGAAGAGGCTCCAGGGAGTCAGGATTATTCCATTAGCATATTCACTGAGTTTTGTTGCCTCAGACACTTAGCAGCTGTGTGACCCTGGACAAGTCACTTAACCCCAATGGCCTAGCCCTTACTTCTAGATGCTCTGTCTTGGAATTGATACACAGAAAGTAAGTTTTTTTTTGTTTTGTTTTTTTTTAATAGATTGCAGGGGCAGCTGGGTAGCTCAGTGGATTGAGAGCCAGGCCTAGAGACGGGAGGTCCTAGGTTCAAATCCGGCCTCAGACACTTCCCAGCTGTGTGACCCTGGGCAAGTCACTTGACCCCCATTGCCTACCCTTACCACTCTTCCACCTATAAGTCAATACACAGAAGTTAAGGGTTTAAAATAAAATAAAAAATAGATTGCAAAGGATGGAGGAAAGAGTAAATGGAAAAAATAAATGGCAAATGGATAGATTGCTGGGCCTGGAGTCAAGAATGCTGAGTTCAGGGGGCAGCTGGGTAGCTCAGTGGATTGAGAGCCAGGCCTAGAAGTCCTAGGTTCAAATCTGGCCTCAGACACTTCCCAGCTGTGTGACCCTGGGCAAGTCACTTGACCCCCATTGCCCACCCTTACCACTCTTCCACCTAGGAGCCAATACACAGAAGTTAAGGGTTTAAAAAATAAAAACATAAAAAATAAATTTCAAAAAAAAAAGAATGCTGAATTCAAATCCAACCATAGACCAGCTGTGTGACTTGGTTAAGTCACGTAACTTCTTACCTCAGTTTCCTCAACTGTAAAATGGAGATAATAACAGCACTTACCCCATAGGATTATTGTAAGAATCAATTAAGACAACATTTGTAAAATGTCTAGCCCAGTGCCTGACCAATAGTAGGCACTATATACTTGCTTGTTATTCCCTTCTGTTCCCCATCTGGGGCAACTGAGTAAGAGGAAGATGATAAATAGGAGAGATGTTTTAGCTAAGTATCTATACACTACTTGGCAACTGATTATATATGGGTAATGAGGAGGGATGATGAGTCCAGATGACTCCAAATTTTGTGAATTTAAGTGTCTAGAAGGGGGACAGCTAAGTGGCACAATGAATTGAGAATGGCCTGAGACAGAAGATCCTGGGTTCAAATCAGGCTTCAGACACTTCCTAGCTGTGTGATCCTGGGAAAATCACTTAACCCCTATTACCTAGCCCTTACTGCTCTCCTACCTTGGAACTAATACATGGTATTTTTTAAAAAGTAACTAGAAGAATAATTGTGCTCTGGATAGAAAAAGAAAATTAGAAAACTGGATGGACCAAAGAGGAAAAGAGGCGTTCCATTTAGCAGATGAGATCCAGGGCACAAGGAGAAGAGTTGGTTTTGGCAAGAAGGTCCAACCTCATCATCAGAAATTGCAGCCAAGGAGGAGAGAATAACGAATGCTGTAAAAAGGTTTTGAGATACAGAATTGTGAAGAAGAGATCTCATTCCTCCTTTTTTTTTTTTTCCTCAGTAAAGTAGGACATGAGGTCCTCTACTGAGAGGCATGGGATAGGCGTCATATAGGTGGCTTTCAGAGAAAAGAGCCTGGGCATAAACGTTTTGGGAAGTACAATAACAATGAGTTAATCAGGAAAGAAGGTTGCAAATGCCTGACCTGGAGCTTCATGTTGTGATTTAGTCATTTTCTAGTTACTGTCTAACTCTTCATGATCGCCTTGTGGTTGTCTTGGCAACAATTTTCCAAAGAATAATTTTCCATTTCCTTCTCCAGCTCGTTTTTTGATGAGGAAACTGAGGCAAATAGGGTGAAGTGACTTGTCTAGGGTCACACAGCTAATAAGTTTCTGAGGTCGGATTTGAACAAAGGAAGATGAATCTTCCTAATTCCAGGCCCAGTACTCACTCCATTATGCCACCTAGCTGCCCCTAGGATCATAGGCTTTCTTTATGTCTTTTCTTTCTATATCATTCTGGAGCAGGGATTCTTAACTGGGGGGTCCATGAGCTTCTTCTGTGCTAATACGTCAATAACTATTGTAACATATTTTTAATTATATCTTACACTTAAATTTTATTATATAATGTTTACATATAATAATATTTATTGTATTACATTTTATTTGTGTAGTTTTTGCACTTAAAAATATGATTCTGAAAAGGATTACATAGGCTTCTATAGATTTCTGCCAAAGGGGTCCAGGACATAAACAAAGTTAAGGATGCTAGAACTAAAGGTTCGTAGAATCATAGATTCAGAGTTCAGGGGAAAAACAAATAAATAAACAGAATTTGTTAGGCATTTTCTATATGTGAAACACTAAAGATACACGAATACTCTCAGGAAGCTGACATTCTAACAGGGGAGATGACACATTCGGAAGTTATCTTAGAAATCATCTCATCCAAATCCACAGAGATAAAAATAATGACTTGCCGGAGATCAAATGGGTAGTAAGTAGCAAAGCCAGAATTTGATCCTGGGGCATCTGTTTCTGTATCCCGAGTGCTTTGCACCGCACCAGATTCTTGTGGTACACCCAGTCTCTCTTCTCGAGACATAGTTGCAATGGTGGTCTTATTCTTCCCAAAGAAGATCCCCCCACGCTTTCTTTTTTATCCAATGGCACGTATTCATCATCAGAAATTGTCCTTTTTTTTGTTCCTTCATCTCTTCTGTCTTTCTTTTGATTTTCTCCATGAGCATTTCTCTCTTTTCTCCCCTTTTCATTGCTATGGCCCGTTTCTATCGTCTGGCACATTCTTCGTCCTTCGGAGATGATGTGGGGGAGCTAGCATTCGAAATAAATGACCCTTGCCTTTCTGGAAACCGGTCCCGTGTTCTTTATAGATTTCTCCCAGGGTTGGAACATTTTGTTTTGTTTCTAGGCGAAGGTGAACATCTGAGTGAGACGTCTCCATCTGTTCTGGAGTTGGAAGTTCAGTAAAACATGCCCCTAGTTGTGGAGTTCAACCACTGTGCCCATTAGCAAAATGCTTTATGAGGCTTCGCTGCTTCCCTAATGAATGAAAGTTCAGAGAGGCCCCTCTTCCATCCGGAGTGGTCTAGAGCCGCAGCAAAGAGATCATTGGACCGGAAGATTTCGATCTGGAAACAATCTTGGAACATAGACTGCTAAGCTGGAAGAGACCCCAGAGATCTTCTATCTCGTCTAAACTCAGGTCACCCTCCTTCCACCACCCCTAACCCCCTCCTCCAATTTTACACATGAGAAAACTAAGCCTGAAAAGTGCCCCTGGAACCTCATCTGCTCCCCAGCCTACCCTCCTTCCTACCACTCCTAGCCTTGCTACCTCCTGTAGGAAAAGATGGGGGCACAGCGGAGGGAATGGTAACAACAATAGCCAGCCCTAGCTTTGGGGGAAATATGTATCTTGAATACACTGATAGGAGGCAGGCTGGCACAGTGAATGTGGATTGGTCTTGGAGACAAGAAGACCTGGAGTTCAAATTCTAAAATTCTAAAATCCCTAGTTTTAGGGAAATCACTTAAAACCCTTCTTGTGACTCAGTTTCCTCATCTGTAAATGAGGGGACTGAAGTCAGTATTCTCTAAGGTCCCTTCCAGCCCTAAATCCTAGTTCCTGTGATCCAGTTCCTTCCGTGACCCAGGCTCAGCCACATTGCCATGACAACTGGCCTTTCCTCTTTCCCCTTGACTCCCACGGTTGCAGTTCCCAGCTGGTTTTGACATTATCCAGGCATCAGCATCTGGACCCTCCTCTGGGCTTTGCCCCGGTGTCTTTGGCACTCCTCCCCCGGCAGGAGAGTACACGTCTGCATCTCTGGCTCCAAAACCTGCCGCCCCCACTGTCTTGGATGGAGCAGGAAAGGGAGGGAAGATTCCCTCTGGTCCCTTCCTCCCACCTCACAGACCATTGCTTTTCCAGGCTGGATGGGAGCTTTAGAGGTCACCTCTAAGCCGACCCCTACATCCTCCAGATGAAGAAACTGGGAGCCAGACAGAGAATCAATCCCTTGGTTCTCTTGACCGAGACTTTGGACTCCTTTCCGTGAAATGATTACAGTTCCTTCACCTGAATCCATAAAGGCTGCGTGTACAGAAGTGGGGAAGAGGCTATTTGCGATGGGGGGCATCTAACGGAACAGAGACTGTGTTCACTTAAAATCTTTCAGCCTCAGTTTCACAATAATAGCACCTACCCCCGACCCCATTTGTGGTCAAGGTCAAACAAAACAACATATATAGTTTTGTCAAATTTAAAGCTCTATAGAAATGTTAGCTATTATGTACAGCTCTGGACATCCTGGTAATGACCTTCTTCTTGTTACACCCTTGCCTTTGGTTCTCTGAGACTGATGGAGGGATTTGATGATCAAATATACATTCATTCCTGGAAAATGGGGGGCTTGAAGCCCTATTCCGTCAGGTATGGTCTATAGCCCCGGCGAGGAGATCATTGGACCGGAAGATTTCAATCTGGAGACATTTTACGACTCTTGACTTGAGTTGAGTCAAGAGGTCTCATCTTCCTCCATTTGAGTGTAAGCTCCTTGAGGGCAGGGACTTTTTAAAAAAATATATTGTATCCTCAGCAATTGACAGAGTGCCTGGAATATAATAAGCCCTTAATAAATGATTTTTTTAATCTTGACTTTCTGTCATAATAACAACTCTAAGACAGAAGGGCAAGGGCTGGGCAGTGGGGGTTTAATGACTTGCCTAGGGTCACACAGCTAGGAAGTGCCTGAGGCAAAATTTGAACCCAGGTCCACCCAACTCCAGACCTGGTGCTCTATCCAACTGTGCCACCAACTGCCCCCCTTAATAAATGTTCATTAACTATTGTCAGGAGGTGATAGCCGTGATGGGAATGTGGCTTAGGTTTCACCCCTCAGATGGGTATGGAAGTCCAAGAAGCTCTGAGATTAGAGGTTGGGCCAGATGCTACAGTGGTGGTAAAGAATCTAGGACAAAAAATAGACTTACAGACTTGAAGGAAAGAACAGAGAGCTCTTTCTCGGTTCTGGGAGGGAGGCAAGTAGAACTGGAAAAAGAGGGTACCTTGTCCAGCAGTGAGGTGGCTCAGTGAATAGAGAAGAGAGTTAGGCCTGGAGAGGAGAAGTCCTGGGTTCAAATCTATCCTGAGACACTTCCTAGCTGTGTGACCCTGGGCAAGTCACTTAACCCCTATTTTCTAGCCTTTCCCACTCTTCTGCCTTGGAACCAATACTTGGTATTTATTCTAAGACAGAGAGTAAGGGTTTAAAAAGAAAAAAGAAATAGAGGGTAATCCCACAAGGTCATGTCTGCGGCCACCAACCTAAGATGAGCGACACTAAAGACTAGATAAGGAGAAGGAGTGGTGATACTGACAGATGAGAGTGGCTCAGGGAAAAGAGAACTAGTCTGGGGGTCGGACAACCTAGATTTTAGTCCTAACTATAACTAGCATTCCTGCTCCCAAAAACTCAACCCATAGCAACCCAAGCAGTAGGAAAGAACTTCTCCAGTTGAATTTCTAAGAAAAATGCTATTGATCACGGAAAGATTTCAGACCTGCAGACACAGAGTCCTGTGAGGAGGAGAGAAAAAGATTCCAGGTCACCAGCCCCCATGAGACCTTGCTGAGGAGGCTTACCACCAGGGGAGGGAGCAATATGGAACTGGGCCAAGGAGAGGCTCACCTGGGGCACAGCCACCTGGGGTAGGCAGCCATCTGGTAGCTTCCTATTTTAACTAATTATTCTTGCTACCTAGGCACCAATTTTTCTTTTGATAAATTCTTGTCAGTGCCCTCTAAATTTGGGGACCTCAGAGGCAAAGCCTTAGTTGCTCTGACCTAGTTCTAACTCCGGTTTTTCAGTTCTTGCTTATGATAAGCTCATTGGGAGACCTTGGGGAGTCATCTTAGGGATGAAAGATGGCATAGAGGTGATTTAAATGATCCTGCCAGAAACATGGATACATATAATATCTTAAATGTCTTTCCAGCCTCTAGGCACTAGAAATTCGCTTAATTTCTCTGCACCTCAGTTTCCTCATCTATAAAATGGCAATAATAACACCTATCATGCCTACCTCATTGAATTATTATAAAGATCAAATTCAAGAAAGTAAAGGGGATTTGTGAATAACTGTAAAGTGGCATCGAAACATGATTATGGGACTATTGTGATGATCGATGAATGATGATGAACTCTATTCCATGGAAAGTCAAACCTGGAACAAAGTATATAGGAGCTCAGACCTGGGCACGAAGCCCAGTTGGGCCCCCAGGCATTGGGGTGGAGAGGTGGTACTCTTTCCCTAGATAGTTGCCAGAGAATTACAAGTATCCCACAAGGGCTTTTGTATTTCAGGCTGAGTGAAGAATGAAGGGAATGAGAAAAGGACTCCAGTTAGTGTCCTTCGTCAAGTCCTTTGCCAGTCTCTTGGCCTCAGTATTGATACCTGTAAAACCGAAGCAAGAAGAATTCAAAATAGATGATCGCCAATGGAATTCGTAGGTCCAATATGGAAATCTATACAGTGGGAAGACATCAGAATAGGGGGCTAGAATCTTCCACCTCATATGGGTTCTCAGGACAGAGGAAAGTCTTGTTGCTGCCAAGCCAGAGAGGCCATCTGGACCATGAAGCCAGTGCATGTTGGGATCCTATTACTACAAAAATTCCAGAAGGAGCAAAAAAAAAAAAAACCACAGAAGGATCATGGGGGACAGGGAGCAAAGAGGTGATGAAGTCTAATCTGGCAGAGGGATTTGGGGTGTTATCCTTGGCAAACATACAGTATTAAGCTGGAAAGAATAAGGAAATGGTCACCACTAAGGAACAGTCAACACCATTGCTTGGCATTGGAGAACCACTTCCCCACCCATCCAATAATTTTTTCACTGTTGCCTGTCCTTTACCCATTAACACTTGATAAACCAGTCTTCTCCCTATCTCATGAACATGGTTTTTTGCCTTCTTGCCTCCGTGTCGGTGTTCACATTGTTCTGTCCATTTGGAATGTGCTTCTCTTCTTTGCTAACCCAAATTCCACTCATCCTTCAATGCCAACTCAAGTTCTACCTGCCCCTTGAACTGGCACCAGAGCTAAGGGAATCCAGAAGAGCCATGGAAGCCCCACAGGTCAATGTGTTGCCAACACGGCGTTGGAAAGCTCTATTCTTCTGGAACACTTACGGAAAATGGTAGGTAGCTTCTGTGTGATAGACGTAAGACTGGCTACATCTTTGTTGCCCTTCAGCAGAACCGACTTAACTGTGGTGAGAGGGATCTGCCCAAGTTTGCCTTTCAGGTGTGAGGAAGGGAGTCATTGACTTGAGTGGATGATTCAGGAACTCTCCCTTATAGAGGCTTTCCACGTACTCACAATGTGCCAACTTATTGGGAAGGCACAGACTGGGGCAACTGTGGGCATCAGAAAATGGGGATCACCTTTGTAATAACCTTCCTTTCAGCTTCTCTCTTCTCCTTCTTTCCCTTCTCCATCCATCCTCCAAAAATCTTTCCTACATCATTTTCCTAAGGCTCAGGTCTGTCCCATGTCACTCCCCACTAGGACTGAGGCAGCTGGGTGGCACAGTAGATATAGATCCCTAAGCCTAGAGTCAAGAAGACGAGTTCAGATCTGATCTCAGATTTGCCAGCTGTGTGATCCTGGACAAGTCACTTAACTGGTGTCTGCCTCAGTTTCCTTTTCTGTAAAATGGGGCTAATAATAGTGCCTACTTCTCAGTATTATTGTGAAAATCAAATGATAGTTATAAATCAAACAAAATATATTCATAAAGTGAATAAAAATAAAATAAAATATATTCATAAAGTTTTTAAAGCATAAACTCCTCAGCTTAGTGTTTAAGTACCTCCACAATTTGACTTCAAGAGATCACATAGCTAATCACTATTGGCCCCATTTTATAGATGAGAGGCTGAGAGAAGCCCCATTTACAGAACCAGAGGCTGAAAGAACTTAAGTGACTTGCCCAGGATCACACAGCTTATAAGTAAGTGTCTGAGACAGGATTTAAACTCAGGAAACGTTTTTTTCTTATTTCTGCTCAACAACCAAATCCCTGTACTGAGCACTTCTCGCTGTTTCATGAGGTAGCGTTGTTTATAATTATCTCCCATCCTCCTCTACAAGATTTTGCAAATATATATATATATATTTATATGAATATAAATATATATATAAACTACATGCTATATATAAATTATACATCGAATATGTAGGTGGTATAAAAGGACAGATAGATAGCATATATATTTATATAGTCTGTATCTGTGGGGTGTATCTGCAGATATATATACATAGACATATATTTATTATCTACCCCTATATATGGTAGCTCTGAGGCATATAGCTTCATAGAGATCTACAAGAAGGTTCCTTCCTCCCTATTTAAAGCGTGACCCCCCATTCTCCCCCATTCTCCGTGCCCTGGAATTCTCTTTGCTCATCCTTGCCACCACCTTCTATTGTTCGCTTCTCTAGCAAACTCTTTGTTGGCCATATAATAATAGCTAACAGTTAAGCAGCATTTATCATGTGCCAGGCACCGTGCTAAATATTTGCCTTACAATGATTATATCTTGGTTCATCCTCCCAACAGTCCTGGGATGTAAATGCTATTATTTACCCCCCATAGGAAAACTGAGGCAAATGGAGGTTAAGAGACTTGCCCAGGGTCACTCAGCTAGTAAGTACTTCTGAGTTTGGATCTGAACTATTTGCCATCACAGAGCTTTTGAATCAGATAGATACATAATGCCTAATTATCTGTCTCTAACTATTTATGGCAATCCTCTTATCTTCTCTTCTGGAGATGAAGCCAGATTGCTTAACTGCCTTTGATAAGCAATAATATCTTCTTGCCAAGATCTGTGACTCAGAAATGACCTAGATCACATATCAGTAAAGGTGACTGACCTGAAACTTTGTCCTCAAAGAACTGTAATTGGGATTTTTTGTAACCAAAGAAAGTATTTCATATCATGCCTCAGGTGCATGCCATAAAGCCCTCCCAAGGGAAGGGAGGAAGAAGAAGAAAAATTCAATCCAGCCTCTGCCATCTCATAGCTTCTTATTTTAACAAACTATTCTTAACTATGTACTTAGCTTTGTAATTATAAGAGTTTATGGTTCAAGATCCTTTAAATATTATGCCCTGGAGCAAAGTCCTGGTTGCCCTACCCCAGGTGCAGCTCCGTTGCTCCATTCTTCTAAGGCATGTAGTGTGTTTTTATTTTAATACCTTTATAAATCTTTCAGCATAATTTATCTTCTTTATAATTCTACATATTTTATTTTATGAATTTTGTTGTCATTCTGATGTTTTTTAGTCATGTCCAACTCTTCGTGACCCCATCTGGGGTTTTCTTGGCAAAGATACTGGAGCGCCTCACCATTTAGAAAAACGTTATTGTGAGGAAGGAGCCATAGGTTTTTTTTTTTAATTTTTTTTTTTAATTTTAAACCCTTAACTTCTGTGTATTGACTTATAGGTGGAAGATTGGTAAGGGTAGGCAATGGGGGTCAAGTGACTTGCCCAGGGTCACACAGCTGGGAAGTGTCTGAGGCCAGATTTGAACCTAGGACTTCCTGTCTCTAGGCCTGGCTCTCAATCCACTGAGCTACCCAGCTGCCCTCAGCCATAGGTTTTTCCAGACTGCCAAAAGTGTCTGAGACACAAAAAAGTTGAAAAACCCTTTTTGAGAGTCTCAAATCTAGGCTCCAGAACTCTCCCTGTCCAATCCAGCCCACGGGAATCACTCCTTCCTCAGAACTCCCACGGTGTTTTGTCCATCCTATAACAACCTGGTACTTGATTATATATTGTTGTTTCATGTTTGTTAGTCATGCCTTGCCAACTCCAGTATGAGCCCTTTGGGGGAGGGATCCTGTGTTGGCATTCTATTTATGAATTTCCCACAATGCTTAGAGTACAGCTGGCCACACAAGATGTACTTGATAATACTCAGAATCATAGAATCATCGGATTTTAAAGCCTTAAGCAGAATCTCACCACAGAATGTTGGAAATAGAAGAGATTTCACAGGTCCTCTAGTCCAACTCTTTCATTTTATAGAGGAAGAAACTGAGTCCCAGAAAGAAGAAATAATTTACCTGCACCAAAGAGTCAATTGTGGACAAAGCCAGGGCTACAACCTCTGACTTCTTACTCCCTATACTACAATAACAGACCAACTGCCCTGTTGGTTCACTTGAATCAAAGATTTAGTCCATCAACAAGCATTTTAAGTGCCTACTGTGTGCCAGGTCCTGGGGATACAAATTATGAAACAATCCCCCCTTGGAAGGAATTTCTATTCTGAGCATGGGGGCAGTGTTGGGGAGGACTGGGCAGATATGACAAGTACAAATATAGGAATATACAGAAGAAATATAAAGAGAAGAAAATGCACTGAATGCCAGAGAGTTAAACATACACTAGTTAGAGGGGATGGGCACTAGCTGTTGAGGCAGGTTTATTGTTGTTCAGTCTTGTCCAACTCTTGGTGATCTCATTTCAGATTTTCTTGGCAAACATTCTGGAGTGGTTTGCCATTTGCTTCTCCAGCTCATTTTTTATGGATGAAGGAACTGAGGGAAACAGAGTGAAATGACTTGCCCAAGGTCACACAACTAATAAGTTTCTGGGGCCAGGTTTGAACTCGGGAAGATGAGTATTCCTGACCCCAGACCTGGAGCTCTATGGTAGCACCTAGAGGAGCAGGAGAGGGATCGGGAAAGGCTTCATGTAGAAGGGAGATGCTTGAACTGCAAAAGAAAAAGCCTTCTAGGAGTTGATGACTAAAGGAGGGGCTCTAGACGTAAAGGGTTTCCATGACCATTTCTTTAAACTCTTGGCTTTTCTTTTCCCCGGGCACAGGCGGGAAGCCCTGCAGGAAGCCATGGAGCAGTGTGGGTAACAGAACAGTTAGTGAACAAATAAGCCCAGGTGATACAGGGCTGCAGAAACAAGGATGGAGGCTGTGGAGACTGGGGTGAGTAAGCAAAGACACAACTGGACCCTTGAAGAAAGGACAGGCTTTGGATAGACAAGAAAGGGGAAGGAATCCAGGCAAGGGCGAGATTTAGAATCTCATGAGCAGAGGGCACTTGAAAAATTATCCCGATAGAGTGGAAGGTCTAGGAATGAGGGGCCTTAACTATTTTTGTGTCACAGATCCCTTTGATGGCAATTTGGCAAAACTTATGGACTCCTCAGAAAAATGGGGATTTTTTTTTTTGGTTTTTAAACCTTTATCCTCTGTCTTAGAATCAATATTGTATATCAGTGCCAAGGCAGAAGACTAGTAAGGGCAAGACAAAGGGTTAAGTGATTTTCCCAGGATTATACAATTGGAAGTATCTGTATCTGAGGCCAGATTTGAACCCAGGGCCTCCACCTCCAATGGTTCTCTATCCACTGACCTACTAACTGCTCCAGGATAGTGTTTTTAAAAGCAGAAAATAAATAAGATTACAAAGGAAATCTATTGTAATACAGTTATCACAAGAGTTTAAAAATTAAAGTTCATAGACCCCAAGTTAATCATCCTAAACTCTAGGAAGAAGCCAAAGATAAGATTAGATAGAGAGAAAGGGGCCAGATGGAAATGCCTTTGAACAGAACATACCATATCATAGTGAAAAGAGTGGTTCAATTTGGCCACATTTGATTGGATTTCAATCCCAGCTCTGCTATTTGCACTTTGAAAAGTGCCTCAAACTCAGCTTCCTCGTAGGTGAAGCTGGGGGCTTGGATTAGATTACTTCCAGGATCCCTGTCAGATCTGTCCTAGGATCCTATGGATGAAAGCGAGGCAGAGGAATTGGAGCTTGACTTTATTTATTTTTTAAACCCTTACCTTCAGTCGTATTATGAATTCTAAGACAGAAGAGCAAGAAGGCCTAGAGTCTAGACAATCGGGGTTAAGAGACTTGTCCAGGGTCACATAGCTAGGAAGTGTTGAGCTTGACTTTATAAGCAACAGGGAAGGCACTCTTATAGGTCCTCTGGAACAGTGAAATATTAGGCAGCAGAATGCATATTATTATAATATTATTACGCATGATACTGTGCAATAAAGCTGCCTACTGTCTCACAGGGAAGAGAGAGCTAGGAGTCAGGAAAAGATCAATTCTCCCCCCAAAGCAGGAACTACTACAGGCTTCAGCCTCCTCACAGGATACTGTCCAGGGACCAATCATTAACTTGACTGGGTCAGAGGAGAGCATGACCTAGTTTGGGTCATTGATCTTTCCTCTTGCTTATCAGAGACTGATTCTTTTTCCTAGAAAATTAGGAGGAGAGAAAGAGCCACGAAGCTAAGAATAACCCCATGCCAAGAGCTGTTGGACTCTATTCTCTGGGATCTGGGTCTTCAGGGAGACCTTTCCCTGCAGTCGTCGGGGAGAGCTCTCATCTTTGCCCCTAGAAGCTGAGGGATCTCATCTGCCAAGTGGTACAGGGAGGGAACACTTGGAATAGGAGACTCATCATCCTTCCCCTTCTCTCCTTCTTCCACCATTGCTACTGGGGAAGTACTTTGTTGTCATTTAGTCAGATCTGACTCTTCATGACCCCGTTTGGAATTTTCTTGGCAAGGATATTAGATTGGTTTGCTATTTCCTTCTCCAGATCATTTGACAGGTGAGGAAACTGAGGCGAACAGGAGGAAGTGACTTGCCTAAGGTCACCCAGCTAGTAAGTGTCTGAGACCAGATTTGAACTCAGGAAGAGAGGAGTCTTTCAGACTCCAGGCCCAGCCCTCTCTCCATTATGTCACCTCGTTGCCCTTGAGGTTTGGGGAAAGGTGTAGACAAATACACGAAGGTGAAATTAAGAGTGGCATGTAGAGAGGATGGAGAGAAAACTTACCTGATAGAGTAAAAGGAGTTATTGTGAGTTACAGAAGCAAAGAGTAGAAGAAGGAGGCTGGGGCCATATTGGGACTGGATTAGGAATGGGTTGGGGTCTCAGCTGTGTAAGGACCTGAAAAAGGGCAGCAATAAGAAAGGGGCAGGATATGGCCAGCGATGGGGAGGAAACATCTGAGGACCATGGAAAGGGTTCTGAGGACCAACATCCACGCCGTAGCAACAATTTTACTATGAACTCAGGAGCCAAACCTGGCCCTGCTCTTTCACCTAAATTTAATGTAAATCCTAATTTGAGCCTGGAATGGGGAGAGAGGAGTGTGATACTCTCAAAGAAGTCCTCCTAGCTCTATACTCCAGCTGGTGGAGGAAGAGAATAACCACAGGGCGGAGAACTGGAAAGGACTTTGGAGGCCATCTCATATCCAAGCTAGCTTTCAAATCCAATTCTTCCCATTGCAAAGGAATGCTCTCTCTGCAATCCCAGCTGTCCTGACCCAAAGGCACTTAACTCTCCAGTTAAGTGGGGGATGGAGAGGTGGGGAGGGGGGGAGAGGGAAGCTTCCAAAAGTCATGGAGAGGGGATGGAGTGGGAGTGGAAAGAACCATTGTGAAGTTCTCTTGGAAGCTTGAATCGCTTTCTGCCTACCCTAGAAGGCAGGGCTAGTCTAGAGGGGAGGAGATGTTTGGGAGGAGAGGCAGGGCAGTACATGGGATGGTGGGGGTCTGTTACCAAGGCCCACGGGAGAAGGCAGAAACTCTTGGGATCAAGGGTTCCCTCAGTGACACTTACACTTCCTTCTCCTTCCAGGTGGCAGGGAGACAAGTGGCATCCTGCTCCTCCACACCCCCAAAGGGTCCCCTTTATGGAGAGGTGTGTCTGTGGGCCCTTTTCATGGCATTAACTGGGGAGGGGCTCTGCTTATATGAGTTTCTGGCACCCAAACATAGATACTCGACATCCCCACAGTCACGAAGGAGGCAGGGGAAGGACGATGCACTGACGTAGGAATAAGGAGAATACTGACTTCTTCCCCACTGGATCTAACCACATCTCTTGAGATTCTCTTCCCTTAGCTTGCAGGATTCCCTCCTGATTTTCGTCCTGAGTAGAAGATTGGGAGTTAGGCGTTCTGGGTTCAAATTCAGCCTCTTTCCTTCACTACCTCTGTCCGTACCTCCATTCTTTCACATATAAATTAAGGGAGTCAGAGTAGCTGGTCTCTAAAGTTCCTTCTGGATCTAAAATCTCTGATCCTTTGGAGGCTCATCATCCATCTTCCAGGACATAAGCAGCTGCCAGGTTAATACTTCTAAGTCAAAGGTTTGACCATGTCACTCCTCCGTCCAAACACCTTCAGTGACTCCCTCTTCCTCTAGCGTACAGGACAAAATCCTCAGGCTAGCATTTAAAGCCTGCCACCATATGGGTCCTGCCCTATCTTTCAAGTCTTTTTTCATATTACTTACCTCCACATCTTCTGTTCTAACCCACCTTGGTTCTCTGAACTCCCCATTCTTTCTCCTTCTCCCCCCATACCGGGATTGCACACCCTCCTAACCTTGGCTTCTTAGCATCCCAAGCTTCCTTCAAGGCTCAACCTCCCCCTTCAAGGCTTCCCCAACCCCCAGCAGCTGCTGATGCTTCCCTTTCCCGAAATAACCTTGCATTTATTTACCTATATACAGGCCTCCCTGGGGATTGTTAGCCTCCAGAGAGCAAAGACTATTACAGTATTTTGGGTGGTTGTTTTTTCATTCCTATCCTAAACACAGAACACAGTGCTTCCTATTTAGTGCCCAAGTGCTTTTTGTTTGCTGAATTAAACCGAATTGGATAGGATTGAGTTGGATTAAACTGAGTGGAGTCAAACTGAATGGAGGTATACATTATTCATGCTTCCTAGATGCTCTTTCCCCTAAGTCCTCCTATTAAGAACCATCCAGATACAGAATTGATCTTCGTATCTAGAAGGCTCTGCAAGAGGAGGGCAAGCCCTGACAGGTCTTACCAAACTGGAAAGACTCCCAGGATAGGCTGGGTGATGGGGCAGAGGGAGGGTACTCAGGATCAGTCTAGGCAAATGGACAGACACCCAACAAAAGGTTGGCCATGGCGTGATGATTTTTTCAGCCACGAAAACTATAGTAAGCCATGAAAGGGCTGCAATCTGCAATGGTAGATGGAATGTCTATACTAAAAAATATCCATAAAGCTATATAAATGCTCATTGCTATTGTTGGCATCACTGACTCCACACTTGGAACTTTAGTCCCATCTCCTTAATAGGAGGGGAGAAATAACCTTGCCCTGAAGAATATTGGTCCATCGCCATCAAATTGAGGATGGATCGTTGAATCACAGTTGAGAGAGATCTGGGAAAGTAGGGAGTGGTCAGAGTTCCTGGACCCAGCATCCTGGGAAGGACCAGTTCTTGGACAATTCCAAGTTTCTAAGCCAACCAAAAGAGTTCTGGGTCCAAGCAGCAACTAGAAATTAAAACTAGTTGAGCTTAAATCAGGAAGGAAAAATAGTTCTCCAAATGAAAAGTTCTTCATTTGAAAATAAAATTAAAATCAAGCTATATAGATTTATATGTATCTGATCTCCCCCTCCATCCCATTCCCTTTTCCTGTACCCAAGCCCTGATGAATATAAATCCAGGGCCAAAAAGCAGCAAAACATGGAGCTGTGATGTAAAGGAGGAAACCAAAGCCTTCTTCTCCACTAATACAGTGAGTTATTTAAACTGGGCAGGTCCAAGGAAAAAGAGGTTGGCTCTCTTATCAACCCTAAATTCTCCTTTGAGGGAAGCCTCAAATTTAATGAGTTCTCTAAGTCTGGAGTGTGCTAGGTGCCTGGGAAAGGGGCTGTTCACCCAAGGGCAAGGAAGTTTATCTCCTGGCAATGCCAAGTGCTCTCTCCCTCAGCCAAAGCAGGTACTGATGTGGAGAGGAGAACTGTAAAGAAACCTAGGGAAGAGGAGCAAAATTCAGCTGGGAGTGTTTCGTATTCTTGCATTTTTCTATTAGGTGAGATGAAATCTGTCCCGTATTTGATGCATTATCAGCCCCAGTGCTTGCATGCAGATTACATCTTTACCTTTTGTATGGAGACCTCGGCGTGAGATAGATTCTGAGGTTCCCAGGAAAAGGGAGGAAGGAAGAAAAAGGGCCAAAGGAACATGAGAGATTTGGTTAGCAGCCTCCCCACACTGACTGCAATCTGTGCAGACCAGAGCTTTGGATTCTAAACCTGGGGTTATGCATCTAGTACAAAGTATAAGTACAAAGTGCCCAGCCCTGAGCTAGTCATTTTTGTGGAAGGAAACAGAGTCTTTGCTCTCCAACAGTTCCAAGTCTATTTTTTTTTTCCTAAAACCCTTCCCTCCCATCTTAGAATCAATCCTGTGCATTGGTTCCAAGGCAGAAGAGTGGTAAGGGCTAGGCAATGGGGGTTAAGTGACTTGGCCAGGGCCACACAGCTAGGAAGTGTCTCAGGCCAGATTTGAACCCAAGACCTCAGACCTGGCTCTCAATCCACTGAGCCACCCAGCTGCCCACTAGTTTCAAGCCTATTTTGAGGAAACAAGTAATAATTTAGACATTTTAAAAATTAGAGATAAAGTTATGTAGTATTTAGGAGATGACAGTGATTCTGACTCTATTCTGCAGTCTGATCAGAGAACTGGGAGAATCAGCAGAGTGGGCCAGGGCTGTTGGATGCCCCCCAACCCCCTTAGAAAGCTCTGAATGTACGCTAACCGGCAGTCAAAAATCTCCTGTCCCTTACATGCCCTAGTTAGTAAATCAGGCTTGAATCGTATTATTAATAAATAATAATAAAATCATAGAATAAATTGATAAGCAATGCCTAAGTCCAAGCCTTTGGAATGGTGTGCTTTACGGGACACTACAAAGGTCCTCCTGCCCCCCATACTTTCCCCATCTTTCTGGCAGAAAGCCTGAAATTCTACCATTAGAGATAGATTTCTTTGGATTACCGAGGAGCCTCGCTCCTCTCTCTCTCTCTCCCTCCCCTCATCCCGACTGTTCACGTGAAGTGATAAAAAAAAAAAAAAAAACTGGATTTGGAATATGATGATCTGGCTTTTAATTCCAAAGAACTTCACTGCAGTGGTCCCCGGCAAGTTTGTGCCTGTGTGACCCGGGGGAAATCATCTCCCGTGTCTGGGGCTCGCTTTCCACTTCTGAAAAATGAGGAGGCCGGATCCGATAGGCCCCCTTCCAGCTCTCTGGGGAGCTGACAGGCTTTGGAGTTCCAGTTTTTTCTCCTTCTGTCAAAGGAGGGAATTTAGCCAGACTCTTTCTTAGTTCCTTTCCAGCTCAGAAGTCTTTTTTTTTTTTCCTCCTAATGGATCCCTCTTACAGGCCCGGACCAAAGCCCAGACCTTTAGTTTCTGCCCAGTCCAGACTTGTCCTACAACCAGTCTCACACCTTGGAACATGGAGAGCCCAAGAGCCAGGGTTACTTGGGGTCAGGCGGCAAACCACCCAGTGACTTCAGAAAGATGCGCCGCTGAAAATCCCTGTCCACATTGTCCCCAGGGCTTGTCGGGAAATCCCAATGGAGGCAGCTTCTGCTGGGAAGGCAGCCAAAGATCCAAAAGCTCTGAAGCTGCAGCTCACAGGGAGCTCCGGGATCCAGCCCGAAGAGCCGACCTCAGGAGGAGGAAGAGGAAAGGCAGGTGCCCACATGTCGGGATCTGGAGGCTTCCAGGAGGGGAAGGGAAGAAGGATGTACGTGCCGACTTGGGCGCAACCACCAGCAAAGAGGAAACAAGGCTGCTCCCAAAAGGACTTCGGTCCCCTGAGGAAATATGGTGGAATGGAAAGAACACTGGAGTGGAGAGCCAGAAGGCTTGGATTCAAATCACTACTTTTCCATTAGTGTCAGAATTGAAAGGTGATTGTGTAGTCCAAGCCCTTCATATTATAGATGGGGAAACTGAGGCTCATAGACCCAGATTCAAATCATTCTCTCCCATTAGCATCAGAGGTGGAAGGAGATTATTTTGTTCAATTCCTTCATATTATAGATGGGGAAACTGAGTCTCAGAGACCTGGATTCAAATCATTCTCTCCCATTTACATCAGAGTTGAAAGATTATTTAGCCCAAGTCCTTCATATTATAGATGAGGAAATTGAGGCTCACAGACCAAGATTCTAATCATTCTCTCCCATTAGCATCAGAGTTGGAAGAAGATTGTTTAGTCCAAGCCCTTCATCTTACAGATGGGGAAACTGAGTCTCAGAGACCTAGATTCAAATCATTCTCTTCCATTTACATCAGAGTTGAAAGATTATTTAGCCCAAGTCCTTCATATTATAGATGAGGAAATTGAGGCTCACAGACCAAGATTCAAATCATTCTCTCCCATTAGCATCAGAGTTGGAAGAAGATTGTTTAGTCCAAGCCCTTCATCTTACAAATGGGGAGTCTCAGAGACCTAGATTCAAATCATTCTCTTCCATTTGCATCAGAGTTAGAAGGAGATTATTGTGTTCAATTCCTTCATCTTAAAAGGGGGGAATCTGAGTCTTAGATACCTAGGTTCAAATCATTCTCTCCCATTTACACCAGAGTTGGAAGATTATTTAGTACAAGTCCTTCATTTTATAGATAGGGAAACTGAGGCTTAAAAAATGGATATCTTGCTGGGTGACCTCAGGCGAGTCACTTCCCTCTGGTATCCTCATCTGTAAAATGAAGGCATTGGACTAAATACTTTCTGGCTCTTGAGTGACGTCCTTGGTGCCCTCAGATGCTCAAAGTATCTACAGCAAGAACTCTGAGACCTTCTGGTTCAGGGGTTCTCAGGGTATGGTCTGGGAACATCCTGAAACCCTTTTAGGAGGATACACTAGGGTCAAAACTACTTTCATAATAATACTAATATCCTTACATTTTAAATGTGGAAAATGTCCTTAGATAAATCCCATAATAAATTAAAGTTCTTTGTAGGGTGTCCTCAGTAATGTTTAAGTGTAAAGAGTTCATGAGGCTAAAACATCTGAGAAGCACTGTTCAATACCCCCTAATTTATACAGATTCAAAATCTGAGGCACAGAGAGGGTAATTGTGCCCATTTATATGGCACTTCAAGGTTTACAGAGTTTTGTTTTGTTTTTAGTCTATGATGTTGCCAAGGGTTATTCATCTGAAAGCCAGCCATCAGGTAGGGTAGCAAACTTCAGCACAAGCTGAAATAACTACCATTTAGGCCATAAAAATAAAATCACCTAATTTAAAAAATCAGAAATATACAATTTTAATAAAGTTGTGTCTGACTCTTTATGATCCCATTTGGGGTTTTCTTGGTAGAGATACTGGTGGAGTGATTTGCCATTTTCTTCTCCAGCTCATTTGACAAATGGAAACTGAGACAAATAGGGTTAAGTGACTTGTCCCAGAGTCATATAACTAGCAAGTGTCTGAGGCTGGATTTGAACTCAGGAAGGAAAGTCTTCCTGACTCGGGGTCTGGCGCTCTATCTGCTGTACCACCCAGCTGCCCCTTTCTCCTGATACTGAGAAATAAACATTGCCTCTCCAGTTAGGGGACCTTACCTTGAATCTCAGCTCTGCCTCTTTCTTAGTATCTGTGTGACTTTGGGTAAGTCAACTAACTCTCTCACCCCCAGGTCTCAGTTTCCTCATCTCTAGGAGAGAGTAGGACTAGATGCCTTCTAAAGAACTCTATTCTTTAACTTAACCAATTAACTTAACTCAATCAATAGATTCCCCTCCCCCAGAACTCTATTCCTATTCATCTCACAACTCCTGTGAGGTTATTGTCATTTTACAGAAGAAGCAACCCAGTCTCAGAAAAGTTAGTTCAAGGGTAATACAACTGGGCAGCTGAGTAGCTCAGTGGATTGAGAGTCAGGCTTAGAGACAGGAGGTCCTAGGTTCAAATCCGACCTCAGACACTTCCAGCTATGTGATCCTGGGCAAGTCACTTGACCCCCATTGCCCACCCTTACCAATCTTCCACCTAGGAGCCAATACACAAAAGTTAAAGGTTTAAAAAAAAGGGGGGGAATACAACTATTTACTATCTGAAACAATGGAAAATCTGAAATAGTAAGCACCAAATCCAGGATTTGAACCCAGGTTCTCTGACCCCCAAACCAGTGGTTTTTGACACCCACCCACCCCTGCTAAATCCCACTGACTCTTTTTCAGGAAATATTTAAAATAAATCATGGGGGGAGGAAGATCGCAAGGTGACTCAGTGAGTAGGGCATGTGAGGTCTGGAATTGGGTGGATCTGAGTTAAAATCTGGCCTCGGACACTTCCTAACTGTGTGACCCTGGGCAAGTCACTTAACCCCCATTGCCTAACCGTTGTCCTTCTGTCTTAGAGTTGTTTCTAAGACAGACAGTAAGGATTTAAAAATTAAGGGGGAAAAAAGCATTTCTGTTTAGAACTCTCGGTGAGGGGCTGGGAAAGATCCAGAGCTCTGATGAAAGCGAATCCTGGCCTCTTGGAGCTTACCACTTAACAGGGAAATAAGATCCAAAGGCAGGGAAGTTAATATACGTCACTCTGTTACATAAATCTGTTACAAAAGGCCACAGAATGGTAGGGGAGGTCCCAGCTAAATCATCAGCATCCATCAGCAGGGAGCAAGGAAGGCTTCGAGTTGGAGGCGATGGTTGAATCAAGCTGGAGAGGCATTCCTCAGGCAGAGATGTCAAGGGAGAGAGAACATTCCAGGCATGGGGAGCCCAGTGGGCAAAGGCGAGGATCCCGGAGCCTGGAGAGAGGGGAGGAAATTTCAGCTAAAGGAGCTGGAGTTTTATTCAACCGGCAAGAGGAATGAGAGGAAGTTTTTGAGCGGAGCCGTGGCCGGATTTGTCGGGTCTCCTGACTGGAAATCCATCCTTTTTTCATTATTCCAGGCCGCCTCCTAATTGGGACATTCAACAAGGAGACAGCACGTGAGCCCCCAGAGATGCCTTCTTGTCTTATCTTCGCACCAGCTTCCTCCTGGCTGTATCCTTTCTCAGCCTTCACGAGAGAGAGCATCCGTCTGGCTTGCAGTCGTTGCTCAGCCTGGAAATAGAGCCGGCCAAAGGCGAGATGATCAAAAAGACAAATTTCTTAGGAGTCCTCTCTCCATTACTGTCCCGTCCAGACCTCCCCAAAACGAAAGGCAACGGAGAATAAATAGGCATCTAGCTCTGTGCCCGCTGGAGCGCAGGACCCAACAGATGACTTGAGACTGAGTTCATTAAAATGAATGCCTAATTGAAATCGAGATCTCAGCGCCAGCCAGAAATCATGAACTCATTCATTCATTCAGGGAGTGCCAATATGTCTCTCTTTTCCATTTAATTCGATAACATAGTTGGAGGAAGTATGGTCCAAAGGGAAGCTTACTTGGCTCTGGAGTCCAAAGATCTGGGTTCAAGTTCTAATAGAGGACCCATCTTTGGAGCTCAGTTTTATTTTCAAAATAAAGAGAGGTCACTAGATAGCTTCTGGGGTCCCTTCCAGCTCAAAGTTTATGAAACACTGATTAGCACAGATTATATTCGGGGCACTGTGCTAGGCACTGCAGACACAAAGACAAAAATGAAGCAGTTTCTTCTCTCAAGAAAGCTTACAATCAATTGGGTGTAGCACAGCTAGATGGCTGGGTCTGGAGTCCAGAGGACTTGTGTTCAAATATGACCTCATATACTTAATAGCTGTGTGATCCTGGGCAAGGAACTTTATCCTGTTTGCCTCAGTTTCCTCATCTGACAAATGAGTTGAAAAAGGAAATGGCAAACCGCTTGAGCATCTTTGCCAAAAAAACAAACAAAAATCAAATGGTGCCAGCTAAATGACTCAGTGGAAAGAGATCCAGGGCTGGAGACAGACCTTTTCCTGGAATGTCCTTTCCCAAGGAGAGAATTTGCCTATGAAGAGATTGCCATGAATTCTGTAGTTCATCTTTCTTCTTAAGAAATTTGATTATTTATTGAATATAATTTTGTTTTGGGATATTATTGTTAATGTTGTGTCATTCATCTTTAATGGGAGGGGAAAGTAGGTGGCTCAGTGGATTGAGAACCAAGTCCAGAAAAGGGAGGTCCTGGGTTCAAATGTGACCTCAGACACTTCCTAATTGTGTGATCCTGGACAAGTCACTTAACCTCACTTGCCTAGCCCTTTTCTGCCTTACAAGTGATACTTAGTTTTGATTCTAAGACAGGGTTTTATCAAAAAGACAAAGGAAACCCCAAGTGTGGTCTGGAGGAGTCTGATAAGACTAAAATGACTGAATAACAACAACAAAAGGGAAGGAGTATAATGGGCATAATACAAGGCCATTTGAGGTGGGAGAAAAATCCTAAAAATTTGGGAGGGTCCAGGCAGTCTTTTTTTAGGAGGGTTGCCAGAGCCCAACCTCGAAGGCAGGTAAGTATTCTAAAAGACAAGATGAGAAGCAAACCTTTTCCTGGCCAGTGAAGATGCAGGACTCCATGGAAATGGGAGCTGGAACATGGAGTTATAAAGATGGGGGGCGGTTAATGTGAATTAGGACTGGAAGGGGAGGTTAGAGTCTGCCAGCTCGGGAGGCTGGGGAGGGGTAGAACAAATGCCAGGCTAAGGCGCATTTGTCTTAGCCCTGGTCTCTCTCTCCATCTCTATTCCCCATCACTAACTGCCTATTGGACATCTTGTAATGGATGTCCCATAGCCACCCCCAACTCAACACACCCCAAATCAATCTCATCTTTGCCCAATTGTCCCTTCCCCCTGACCCTGGCCCTGCTCTCAGAGGTTCTCCCATCCTTCTAGTGTCATAGGTTTGCAATCTCCTCCTCATGGTCCTTTACCCCACCACGTATTCAGTCACAAAGCCTGCCATTTCTGCCTCCTCCTCATCCCTCAAATCCGTCCCCTTCTCTCTACTCACACAGCAGACTTTAATTACCTCTTTCCTAGACTAATGTAATGGCCTCCTAATGGGTCTCCCTGACTCAAGCCTCTCCCCATTCCAATCCATTGTCCATGAAGCTTCTAAAATGATCCTTTGCTCTAAAACCCCAATCTGCACGTCTCTCCTCTACTCAATAAACTCTAATGTCTCCCTATTGCTTTTAGGATCAAATGCAAACTTCTCTATTTAGTTTTGAAAGTCCATCATAGCCTGACCCCAAGCAACCTTTATTCTTCCTCATTCTCTGCAGTCCAGCCATCCTGCTCTTCCTGCCATATGACAGGACCTTTGCACTGACTGTCCTCTAGTAGCGAGAATGCTCTTTCTCCTCACCCCTACCTTGAAAGAAACCCCTTGTTTCCTTCAAAACCCAGCTCGAGTGCCATTTCCTCTCACGGGAAGTTCTTTCTGACCTTCCTCTTGATTGCCAGGACCCTCTCTCCCAAGATCATCATATATTTATTTTATATAAATTCTAATTCGTGCATACATTATGTCCCTTGACAGGAATGGAGAAAGCAAAGTATTTATTGAGTGCCAGGCATTTTGTAAATATTACCTTTTTTGACCCTCACCACAACCCTGGGAGGTAGGGACCATTATTATGCCCATTTTATAGATGAGGAAACTGAGGCAAACAGAAGTTAAATGACTTGCCCAGATCACATAGCTAGTAAATATCCAAAGCTGAATTTGAACTCGGGTCTTGGCTCTGGGCTCTATCCACTATGACAGCTAGTTGCCTCTTAGAAGATAAGGATAAGAAGAAAAATTTCCTTTTTGTCTTTGTGTCCCTGTTGCCTAGGACAGTACCTGGAACATAGGAAGTACTTAATGTGATTGATAGACTAAAAAGGTTTATTTTTTTTAGAAGCAAAGGAAAACCCTGAAAGATTTAAAGAGCATGAAATAGGCCAGGTTAGTCTCCTACCCCTTTAGACCAAGAGTGCTTAAGTAAGCCTGTTTGTGTCACGGGCCCCGTGGACAGTAGTCTGGCTTCTCAGAATGATGTTTTTAAATATAGAAAATAAAACACATAGAACTAAGACTTCAAAGGAAAACAATTCTATTGAAATAGTTTCAATATATTATAAAATATATTATATTATATATTATAAATATATATTTATTATAATATATTTTAATATAATATATTTTTATCATAATATGCATTATAATATATTATAATATAAATATATGTACAAAATATTAAAATATATTATATTATATATATTATATATTATAAAAACAAAACACAAACAAACAAAAAGTTCACAGGCTCCTAGTTAGGAACCCCTGGCCTAGACAGTTGTTTTGATGTCTGAGTATAGGGGATGAATTGGAGAGGGGAGAGATGGGAATCGGGAAAGACCATTAAGATAATTACAGGCTCTTCCAATGGACTCAACATATCCAAACGCAAACTCATTATCCTTCATCTTTCCCCAAATGACTTTCCCCCTGAACTCGGATCTTGCGCTCAAACGGCGCTGAAATCCTGCTAGTGACCAAGATTTACAACCAAGGCAGAGTGGAGGAAAAGGAAAGCAGAGAGGTGTTGGGGAAGAGCAGAATTACCAGGACTTGGTAACTGAGCGGCTGTGTAGGGTGAAGGAGAAGGTGGGCCCAAGGTCATAGACCTGCGTGATGGACGGTGGGAGAGAACATGATTTGGACATGTTGAGTTTGAAATGCCAAGAGGATACCCAAATAGAAATGGAGAACAGCAGGCTGTACGGAGCTATAGATCAGGACACGGGCATTGGGCCAATAAGTGGCTCCATGGGCAAATAAAGCATCACTTAATTAGAGAGGACAGAGAAAAGAGAAGAGATCCAAGGGGCGAGCCTTGGGGGAATGGTCAATATCTAGGGAGCAGCAAAGAAGGCTAAGAAATGGCCAGCCAGGTGAAAGGAGGACTGGGAGAGACTGGTGTCCCTGAGGCCAAGGAAGACTCTTTGTCGATAACTATTAGTCACTAATTGGCCCATAGATCATAGATTCAGAG
>NC_058131.1:60181508-60190506 GCF_016433145.1 Gracilinanus agilis | reverse complement strand
CCCTCCCTCCCTCCCTCTCTCTCTCTCTCTCTCTCTCTCTCTCTCTCTCTCTCTCTCTCTCTCTCTGTCTCTCTCAACACAGATTCCGGTTAGTGGTGCTAGGAAAGGGACAGGAAAAATATGGAGAGGAAGGAAGTAGATCCAAAAAGGAGTCCTTTGACAGAGTCACAGATCTGGGGGAAAGGGAGCAGCTGATGCTCTGAGATGAAGGCAATGGGATGGATTTAAATTTTATGTGCGCAAGCCAAAGACCACAGCCTCTTCTTCTCCCTTCATTCCCAACCCCCCCTTCTCATGTATCCCCCAATCCTGCCAGGCTCTTTGGGCAATCGGTACCCCTGTCAACACTAGATGGGGAGAATAGAGTCCAGGGGATTCATGGACTGACACAGGAGATTAGAGAGGTCAAATTCACAAAAACTCTACTTTCAGTGTTTTGCCCTTTTGCTTCTTTTGGTCTGTTTGCTTCTCTCCCTGCCTCCAAAGCAGAACAAACAACACACATTCTATTTCTGATAACTTGGGCATTAAATAAACAAAGTGACCAGAGAAGAAAGTCCATTCTTAGCTACTGATTGGAAAATTTAGAAATTTCCCCAAATCTTTGAAAATAAGCCAGGCTTAGTGATGGGCACGAGGGAGGGGGTTGGGGAGCAGAGTTAAAGGAAAAGCAGAGGTGAACCCAGGAGATCAGAATTCCTTGGATACATCACCCCATCTACCCATTCATTCAAGCAACATCTATTAAGTGCCTAATGGGTGTAAAGCTAATGTTCAGTCTTCCCTGGGGCCCAAAACAAACAAATAAATAGATAAGTGAATGAATGAATAAATGAATAAATGAATGAATAAACAGACAGATAAATAAGTGAATGAATAGATAAATGAGTAAATAAATGGATGAATGAATAAATAAATAAATACATAAATAAATGAATAAGTAGAGCCTCCCTTTGACCTTAGTACCCCATTTGTAGAATGACTTTCTCCAGTAATTATCAGTAGCCTTGGTGCAGGAGTGGTGAAATCAAACAAATATGAGACTGAAGGTCGGTTCTGGATGAGGCAAAGGGTCAGTAAGACAAAGGATTCTAAATCAATAGTTTGTCAAACATTAACCTGGCACTTCTTAGCCCTGTTCTGCTCTTCTCACTCCTCTGGCTACCATAAGTCAACCCTTTGCCCAATGATTTCCCTCAAGACCTCCTTGGGTGCTCCTACACATGGGTTGGGGCATTAGCTCATCTCCATGGCTTAGAAAGAATCATTGATTTCATTTCTTTCTGCCTCAGTTTGCCCATCTAAAAAAATCAAGGAAATTCCAACCCATCTCCGGGGGATGGAAGACTGAGGAGGATGAGGAGAGATTTGAGAAAGAAACACAGCATAAACGTAAGGTATTTCAGTTTTCCGGTTGAATTCACCCAAGCCAGTTCAATCTCTAAATATTTATTGGGCACCAGCTGTGTGTGGAGCCTGGGACTAGGCACCTTTGGGTGAGGCATGTTCCATGAGTCAGTGTCTAAGGAGACCAAAGTCCAAAGGGTAGTCTGCAGTAGGACCAGCTGGCTCCAGAGAATGTCAGAGCAGAGGAAAAAAAAAATACCAAAAACTAAGCAAAAAACAAACAAACAAAAACCTTCCAGATCTCTATCCATTCTATTCAGATCTTACTTTTACAGAGAGGGAACCTGAGCCTCAGAGGGAAGTGATCTGTCCAAGGTCACACAACAAATTCATATCAGAACTAGGATAGGAAATCTAGGTCTGATGACCTCTTTTAGCTTAATGCTTTGGTCATTTAGTCTAGACCTGGGTTATCTCCCAGCTCTGGGCTTCAGTAAGTTAAACCTGTTAATGTTGAATGGTCATATTAAAATGGAACCCGAGTGGTTCTGCATGGTCAACTGAGTATGAATGAATGTGAGTAGTTTGCCTGTGAAAGCTTACAGAGTGGCTCTGGGCAACCTCATGACTTCCCTCCTTGGGTCTCTGCCCCTTTCCCCATCCTGACCAAAGTTTGCTTTTATTGGCTTGGAAAAGGAGCCTTTGATTTGTATCTCTTTCAACCTCAGTTGTCACATATAAAAAGAAAAAAAAAATCCAGAAAATTCTAACTTGTTTCAAGGAGATGGAAGAGTAAAGAGAATGGGATAACATTTGAGAAACATATGAGAAGTAGAAGGGCAAGGAAGGACTTTTCCCCCCCAAGGACAATTCCCAAGAGAATGATTGAAAAGGATTTCCTCTGCCTTATGTGGATATGTTGGGGGAGGGATTCTGAGAGGAAGATGTAATGATAACAGAGAAGAAGAAGCACCCTCAAAATAATGGGATTTTAGAGGTGAGAAGGATTGTTGGAGATTTTCCAGTCGGCCTCTCTGATTTACAGTGGGCAGAGTACTAGACTTGGAGTCAAGAAGACTTATCTTCCTGAGTTCAAATCTGGCCTCAGACATATTTATAAGCTATGTGTCTTGGGCAAGTGAACGACTGTCACCTAACTGGTCTCCACATCTCTAGCCTCTTCCCTGCCCCCTTTGGTCCCTTAAACAAAAATGGCTGATTTAATCTTATAAACTCTAGTTTGTATCATGACGGTCTCCTTCTTGAACCCAGTAATAATAATAATAGTCATAATAACAAAAGCATGGCACAGTAAAAAGTCTATTTGGAGTCAGATGACTTAGGCTGAAATCTGGGCTCTGCTGACCATTACCCATGTGACCTTGAACAAGTTGCTTAATTTCTCTGAGCCCCAGTTCCTTCTCCATAGAATAAGGAAGTTGGATGAAATGGCCACCAAGATCTCTTCCAGCTCCAAATCTGATCCTTTGATTCCCTGACCTTGCACTCAGCATTCTAGTGTCCCTCCCTAGGCAGGCCCCGCTTGGTTCATCTATTGCTTCCTCGTTTCATCCCACATTTTTTTAATATTGTCCTTTTTTTGTTCTCCTAGTCCTCAGGGTTGGGTCTGTGTCTTCCACATCTCCTAAGTCACCTACAACATAGCTTAACACGTTGTTAGGCATGTGATAGGGAGGAAATGGACCACAGCATTCCATAATACAGCTCATAGCTCTAGAAGCCTCCTAGTCTAAACCTCTCATATTACAGTTAAGAAAACCGAGGCTCCAAACAGATTTTTTTTTGCCACTGGTGGCAAGTGAATAGGATTTTATAGTCAGAAGACCCTTTAGCTGTCATCGAGAAAGGAGTGATCAGTAGCCAGGGGTAGGGGAGACTAGAGGACCTCCAAGGAGTCTCTCAGATCTCAGAACTGTAATCCTGTAAGGACAAAAACCACAGGGGAGATATTCCCCAGCCCTCGGGTCATTGGCCATCCTAGAAGAGCGGCATGTTAACTACTTAAAGTCTATGTTGTGAAATAGGAGAAAGCTCTGGGTTTTAGACACAACACAGGGGCAAAATGAGAATCATTGGGATAATATTTCTAAAGTATGGCAAGAACCACTGAAATGAGTACCAGAGTTTGAGAGCAAAGTGACATGATAGAAAGAGCCCTGAACTGGAAGCCAGAGAACCATCATTCCCCTTCACATGTTCTAGACTCTGAGAATCCCCTCAATCTAGTCTTTTTAACTGTTCCACACACTTGGCATTGCATTTTCTGCCTTTCCAAGCCATCCCTCCTCACTGTTACCACTTAGACTTCTTAGTTGCCTTCATGACTGGCTCAAGCTGAGTTCTATCTCTATTTTTTTTAACCCTTACCTTCTTAGAACCAATACTAAGTATCAGTTCTAAGGCAGAAGAGCAGTAAGGGCTAGACAACTGGGGTTAAATGACTTGCCCAGGATCAACAGCTAGGAAGTGTCTGAGGCTAGATTTGAATCCAGGATTTCTCATCTCCAAGCCTGACTCTCTATTCACTGAGCCACCCAGATGCCTCCATATCTATTTTGCATATACCTACAGATTCCATGTCTCCCCTGAGAGAATGGAAGCTCCTTGCAGGCAGATATTTTCTTTATCTTTTGCTTTCAATGCTTATTCTGGCATCTAGCAAATATTTAATAAAAGCTTACTGACTGATAGATTGAAATCCTGGCTCTCCACTACACACAATCTGTATGACTTTGTTATTGTCCTCTAATCTCTCTGGGTCTCGGTTTTCCCACCTGTAAAATGAAGGAGCTGAACTAGGATACAAGCATTTAGGTATTATGTGAAGCACTTTATAAATATTACCTCATATCCTCACAACAACCCTAGGAGTGATTATTATCCCCATTTTAAAACCGAGTTAAATGCCTTGATCAGGGTCACACAAGCTAGGAGTGAGTCTGGATTTGAATTTAGATATTCATGAGTCAGAGGTCTTTGATGCCTCTAACAAGGCACTGGTCCTCTCTGAGGAAGACCGGGGTTCAAATCTTGTCTTAGACACACACCAGTTTTCTGACAAGTTGCTTCCTTTTCTGAGACTCATTGTCTTCATCTGCGAAATGAAGGGACTGGGCTGGAGGGCTGTCTACAGTAGTCCCTTGAAGCTCTAAATCAATGGTCTCTAAATTCCTTCTGATTCCTTATCTATAAGCCTATGTCCCCTCCCCTCCCCCGCCCCCGCCCCCAGGTCAGAAAAGACAAAATTTATTGCCCGGGATCAGCCTAGCTTGTGGCTTATGTCACGGCTAATGCAAAACTCTTGGAGACAAATCAGAAAACGCAGTCCAGGGAGTTAATCCCTGGGGGAGGACAAACGCTGGAAAGTAGCCTCAGAAAGGAAGTACTGGCCCTTTAAGGCCATCCGCCAAGCTGGTAACCTGAGTAGCTCTAGTTCATTCATATGTAGGGACCCTGCTGACTCACGCTTATGAAAGTGATTTTCTGACCCCGCCTCCCTCTCCCCTTCTTGAAATAAACCTCGCTTCCCTCTCGCTTCCCGACTCTTGGATACTCACTGAGCAATGGGTGTTCTGGAGAACTAGCAGGACCCTAGACCCTGTGCCTCCTTGGTCTCCTAGGAAGGGGAGGCTCATCTGATCTTCCTACTTGTGGACCCTGATCAGGTGAGAGTTGTTGGGGGGATCTTGGGGTGGGCGGGCCACAGCACCCTAAATGCCATGGGAAAATGAACCCTGGAGCCTCTGGGACCCAGATCTCTAGAGATATCAGAGGATTTCTTTCCTGGGAACACACAGGATCATTACTAGGAGATTTCAGGTATGCTCCTAGCATGGTCTTGGGGGCTGGCAGCTCCATGACTGATGTCTTCCTGCTTTAAATCCATTGGCCCTTTAATTCAGTGTTGTAATGAGCCTCACTCCTACTATTAATTCTAGGAGGACCTCAGGGGCTACTCAGGACACCCAGAACATTCTTAGACTACCATCATGGGAAAGATCACCAGACTTGGACTCCGATGGCAGTCTGGTGTTCTCTGGGATCACTCCTTTAAAAGCTGTGTGATCTTGGGCAGTTTCCTCATCTGTAAAGTAGGAATAGGAACAATATTTGTACTACTTCCCTGGGTTATTTATTGTGAGAAAAGTGATTTTAATTCTCTAAATGTGATGGGAATGTGAAACATTATCATTATTTCCCTAGGGAGATTCAAGCATGCCTCAGTTTATTCATCTGTAAAATTAGAGGTAATGATACCTATAACAGCTCATTCATAGGGTTCATTCATTCATCTCTCCAGGAAGCATTTATCTTGTACAGCACATTGTGCAAGTGTACTTTCGAGGCTCTAAAGAGAGGGTTTGCCAGCTTTAAAGTCTCATATAGTGTCAGTTAGGCAGCTAGGGGCATAGTGGATAGAGCCCAGACCTAGAGCTAAGAAGACCTGAGTTCAAATCCAGTCTCAGACATTTGCTAGCTGTGTGATTCTGAGTAAGTCACTTCACCCTGTTTGCCTCAGTTTCTTCCTCTGTCAAATGAGCTGGAGAAGGAAATAGCAAACCAAACCACTCCAGTATCTTTGCCAAGAAACTTCAAATGCCAAATGGGGTTAATAGAATTGTACAAGAATGAACCACAAAATAAGGGGCAGCTATTATTCCAATTGTTATCATTCTTATGGTCCCTTACAATATATCCCAGGAGACCTTTGGCATCTTCCCCAAAGTGACATCAAATTTTGGGAGAGTAGAGAAGCATGTTTCCGAGTCTTTGGCTGGGTCATAAGTAGAATGCTTCCTGACTTGGATTCAAATCCTTCCTTAGAACTGACTAAATGTGTGATTCTGGGCAAGTGACTTAACTCCTCTGAGCCTTCCTTCTCTCACCTGTAAAATGGGAATCACAACAATATCGACCTTACTGGTTTGTTAGTGAAAATGCTGGATGTAGAAAAATTTTTATTTTGTATTATGAACTCAACAGTAATGAACATAATCATTTCAGGAAGAGGCTTTGCTGACCTTAAAGAGTATAAATGGTAACTTTTAGGATGATGGTGGTAAGAGGTAGAAGAAGACAAATGAATCAGACAGGCTGTTTCCTGCTACTTGGGTGACCTAAAAGCAATGATTCAGCACCTACTGTGTGCCAGTGCCACGTGCTGGTGGTATGAAAATAAGGAAGGGGGGGGAAGTCTCTACTCTCAAGGAATTCACTTTAGACAAATCCCTTTTCTGTAGGACTCAGTTTCTTCCTCTGTAAAACAGAGATTAGACCCTAAGCTTCTTTTTAGCTATGTTCCCAAATCCTCTGCTCCCAGGGACCACTACTGCTGACCTCCCATCTTTGCCAAGGGAGGCTCAGGTAGGCTCCCCGTGTCTGTAGCACGGTCTTAGGTTATTGCAGGTGTGTTCTGAGAGTTGTGGCGCTGGCACCCAAACCAGCCCCACCTCAACTCCTTAAGACAGTCTGTAAAGCTGCAGCTGTCTTAAAGGTGAACTAACTCTACCGGGTTCACGGATGATGGACAGGAATCAAGATCTCCTGTATGTGAGCCAAGAGTGTCATCTCTTGCTTCTTCTCAATCCTCAGCCCCAAGGGAGCACCTGCCCTTCTCTACCCCTCTTTCCTTGGGGAAGTGGGGGTGAATCCAGAAGCCACAGGCATCCTCTCCCTGAGATGCAGCCCCTGAGCCTGCCTGCACAGCCCACTGGACCTAAGCAGGCTCAGGCCAGGATCAGAGGGTTAGGACTTAGACCTTAGAGTTATATCTAGTCCAACTCCTTCCTTTACAGAAGAGGAAACTGAGGCAGTGTGCTATAGTAGAGAGATCATGAAACTTGGAGCAATAATAACAGTAGCCAGCATTTGAGGGCAGCCGGGTAGCACCATAGTGTAGAGAGCACTAGAGGCAAAAACACTCATCTTCTTGAGTTCAAATCTGACCTCAGACACTTACTCATTGGGTGACCCTGGACAAGTCACTTCACTCTGTTTGCCTCCATGTTCTCATCTGCTAGATGGGTTAGAGAAGGAAATGGCAAACCACTCTAGTATTTTTGCCAAGAAAACACCAACTGGGTCATGAAGAGCCAGACATGATTAAAAAGGACTAAATAGCGACAAGAAGTCGGCATTTATAGATCTTTTAAAGACTTGCAGAGCCCCTTACGCATAGCATTTCATTTGAGTCGTGATCACCCATCCATGGCTCAAAGAGTGCATCAGCCATGTATCTGCTGGCTTGTCTGGCCTCCAATTTCCTCGCCTCTAAAATGAGAGGGTTGGCCCTGATGGCCTCCAAGGTCCCTTCTAGCCACCTAAGGGTGAGCTACTCAATTAGTAGAGCAAGGTTTTAAATGCAACTTTCCCAGCACACCCAAAGGCCCAGAATTCTAGTATTCTGAGCCTTAGGTGGTGGAATGAGTTCAGGGATCCAGACACTGGATTTGGAAGCAGTGGACCTGGGTTCAAATTCTGGCTCTGCTGCTTACTACCTTTGTGATGAAAGCAAAGTCTTTCACCCTTCTAGAGCTCAGGAGGAAGTGACCATTAGTCATTATCCTGCTTCAGGAAAAAGACAGGAATTTCTTAGTGTGGGCCACAGGCCACCACCTTGTCATTTTTCTTATCACCATGACTTGACAGACTGTCCGAAAGGGAGTTTTATAGCTCTTGCGTAATCAAATGTACCTGATTTTTTAAAAGCATAGTCTTTGTGAGGAATGTCTTATACACCTTAAACATGAATTATTCTTACTGGGTTTCATTAAAATATGGCCCTTTGGGGGCAGCTGGGTAGCTCAGTGGATTGAGAGCCAGGTCTAGAGACAGGAGGTCCTGAGTTCAAATCTGGCCTCAGACACTTCTCAGATGAGTGACCCTGGGCAAGTCACTTGACCCTCGTTGCCTACCCTTACCACTCTTCTGCCTTGGAGCCAACACACAGTATTGACCCCAAGACGGAAAGTAAGAGTTTAAAAAAATATATATGGCCCTTTTATTTAGCATAAACTAGTTTCTCTCAGTGTGTACATACACTTAGGTCTCCTAAATAGCAAAACCCCAACAGGCCCTATCCTAATGGGCTTTAAAAAGGGAAACCTGGGAGAAGGATGTTGAAGAATCCTGGCTCTAGAAGCGGAGCCGCAATTCCCCAAGCTAGGCGAGAGTCCACGGCTTAGAAGGATGAACCAGAAATAGGCAGGCTCATGGCGGATAGGCTGGTGAAGCAATGATCCCAATAGGGGAAAAGCAGCTTCCACAGCTGGGCTCATGTGGAGGCCTCCTAAGTTCCCACGTTCTCTCTCTGCCTCAACTGGAGCTGATGGAGTCCATTGCTGCCACCACAGCTGTTCTGTAGAGGATACACAGACCTAAGATTAGGTTGGAGTTTCTTAAAACTGGACCCCGTCCAGAAGAGGGGAAACAGGATGGAGAGAGGACTAGAGACACTATTAATCAAGAAGCAGAAATATAATATAATTTTATAAATTTATTATAATATTTTATAATATTATAATATTTGTACTATTTTTACAAATTGTAATATAATATTGCAAATATTATATTTGTAATAAATATTATAGAATATAAAAATAAAATAATAAATGAACTATAAATTTTAATA
>NC_058131.1:60142694-60178619 GCF_016433145.1 Gracilinanus agilis | reverse complement strand
GGGAAGGGAAGGGAAGGGAAGGGAAGAGAAGAGAAGGGAAGGGAAGGGAAGGGAAGGGAAGGGAAGAGAAGGGAAGGGAAGGGAAGGGAAGGGAAGAAAATTTGCCAAATTCTTACTAACTGTAAAATGCTATGCTTATTGCTTAGTGCTAAGGATATAAACAGAAAAGTAAAGACATTCTTTGCCCTGGGGAGCTCACATTCTAAGAGTGAAATCACACAGAGAAAAGAGGTTTCAGTTGTAAGTCAGATGAGGTATACCAGCAAGGCAGATGGCAATGCACCTTTAAAATGTTATTTCCACTGATACATTTTACCTTTCTTTTATTGGACCACATGATAGGGCTTTGTGAATGTTTCATTAAAAACAGTGGATATGAGATGGGATAATGGGAAAATCGATTCAGATTCCTTAGTTATTATATAAACCCAGCAGATGTCTCCTAACTTACTGTACCATCCAGCCTTAGCTGATTCACTCATATTCCAGAGAAGGTGAACAAGAGTCTGTCAGAATTAATACTTGTATCAACTCATTGGTGCCTTTGTCCAACAATTTTTTTTTTTATCCTGGGACTCCATTCTAGGAGCATAGGGCCACAACCAGTAGGCAATGGGACACACAGTTGCTCAGGGTCACCTAGCTGGGAAGTGCCTGAGCCCAGACTTGAACCTAGGACCTTTCGTCTCTAGGCCTGGCTCTCAATCCACTGAGCTAGCCCAGCTGCCCCTACTTTAGGTTGCAGTTTCTCTAGCAGATGTAGTTTTTACAGGGTGGGGTTGCTAGCCCCACGCCCAACCCTCCTCCTTTTTCATCCAGGCTAGGGACCGTCCTTGGCCCAGGAGTGGTAAGGGTGGGCAGTAGGGGTCAAGTGACTTGCCCAAGGTCACACAGCTGGAAGTGTCCGAGGCCGGACTTGAACCTAGGACCTCCTGTCTCTAGGCCTGGCTCTCAATCCACTGAGCCACTCAGCTGCCCAACAATGGGGCTAATTAATTAGGGTGAGGATCCCTGTCTCCATTCCTAGCACATGCCTTTCAAGAGAAGTGGCTGCAGTTTTGCAACTAGAGGGTCCTACATTATGACTGTTCAGCATTACTTGGTTCTCCTTTTCCAGGTAATAGTATTGCTTTTAGGCTTATATAATGATATAATATTCTGATATTGGCTGCCCATTTTCTGGAGAGTGAGTTATCAAAGAGATAGTGATGGCCCATCAAGCAGACAAGGAAATAGTTTTAGGAGACCTAGAAGGGGGAGTTGGAAGTAGGAACAGATTTAAGTCAGGGTTTGTGACTAAATGCAAAAATGCCCACCGTTATAGTCATATCCACATACCCTTTTGGACTTAGACAAATCTAACAAAAACATAAATGAAGGTGGCAGCGTGGTGGCTCGGTGAATTGAGAGCCAGGTCTAGAGACAAGGCATCCTGAATTCATATCTGGCTTCAGATACTTCCTAGCTGGGTGACCCTGGGCAATTCACTTAACCCTCATTGCCTAGCCCTTACCTCTCTTCTGCCTTAGAATCAAAAACCTTTATCTTCTGTCTTAGAATGCTAAGGCAGAAGGTAAAGGGTTTTGATCAATATTGATTCTAAGACCAAAGATCAGGGTTTTAAAAAATGAGAAATAGTTAAAGACAAATAGAACTTTAGAAAAACTAGAGACGACAGATCTCTGTCTAGTGATTCCTGAATAACAACAGAAAGTTTCTATATTTCTCAGCCACACGTGGCACCTTTACACAAATTCGCCACGGATGGATGGAGGTGTACACAAACGCAGAAAAGCAGAAATACTAAACATATCCTTGATTAACCACAATGCAATAAAAATCATATTTGATAAAGGACATTTGAAGAATTTAAACTGAATTGGAGACTGAATCACTTTATCCTAAAGTATAAATGGAAGGAAATCTCAGAGGGAAAGCGGGTGGGAGTTGAGGGGGCAGGGGGAATTTTTGTCTACCTCCTACAAAAGGTGGGACTGGAGCTGAGTCTTGAAGGAAACGAGGGAAGCGAAGAGGCAGAGGTGTCAGGAAAGTATTCTAGGCAAGCAGGACAGCCAGGGCAAAGGCAGGAGTCAGGAGCAAGCGGAATGTTCAAATGATACCTTCAAAGATTACATACTGGATTATACAGCGAGTGGAGGAGACTCGTAGAGTGTAAGAATAATGGAAAGACAAGAAAGGGCCAGGCTATGAAGGACTTCAAATGCCAAAACTGAGGCCAGGCTGAGCTTGTGGGAGCCATCGAGGCTACTACTGTAGGACTTATGCCTGAGACATAGGTAAAACCCCTGGCTAGCATCGAGCCTCTTCATAGTAAGACAAGGTGTCTGGGATGCTGGAGATCATCGGCTTGTGTATTTCATAGCCATCATTTCACACGAGAGACCCCGTCACAAATATATCGTGTAAATTTTTAGTTTTGTTTTGTTTTTAACTGGTAGATCTTCATGGAAAGATGCAGACTGGGGTAAACATCTCTTCTTTTAAAAAGGGATTGGGGTAGGGACAGCTGGGTGAATCTGTAGATTGAGAGCCAGAACTGAAGATGGAAGATTCTGGGTTCAAATCAGACAATTTCTATCTTCGTGACCCTGGGCAAGTCACTTAACTCCCATTGCCTAGCCACTCTTCTGCCTTGGAATGAATACAGTCTTGATTCTAAGATGGAATATAAGGGTTTTTTAATGGACTGGGAATAATGGGCCATCCATCACCATGTCTCTCCACCACCAGGCAATGGCCCTTCAGGAATCTGTCTGTCCTATCTGCTCTCTGGCTACACTCCGTATGTGAAAGCTGATGCTGTTCATCCACAACCCCTCCTGCAGAAGAAGTTGACTGAGAAACCAGATGTCTCTATCCTGGACCAGGTCAGTGTAGAAACCTTTACAAACACTCCCCAATCCCCACAGAAGCCCACTCACCCACTGAGTCAGTGGTCTTCTCCTCTTAATTTCCTTGCTTGGTATCCAACCCAAACAACTTGATCAGTGTTTTCCCTTTACTACTCTTTTACTGAGTCATTTCAGTCCTGTCTGACTCCCCATGACCCCATCTGGGGTTTTCTTGGCAGAGATACTGAAGTAGCTTGCCATTTCCTTCTCCAGCTCATTTGACAGATGAAGAAACTGAGGCAAATGAGGTGAAGTGACTTGGCCAGGGTCACACAGCTAGTAAGTGTCTGAGGCCAGATTTGAACTCATAAAGATGAGTCTTCCTAATTCCAAGTCCAGTGTTCCATCTCTTTATTATTCTTACCACTCCCATAATTTGGTCTTAAATATTAAACAAGGTCTGGTCGACAGGTCAGAAAGCTTCATGCCCATCCTCACTCGTGGTCTTGAGCCAGTCCTATCAAGGCAAGTCACTTAGGTTCTTTGTGCCTCCATTTCCTCATCTGTAAAAATGAAAGGATTGATTCCAATGGTCTCTAAGGTCCCCTCCAGCTTCAAATGAAATATTTCTCTCCCTGATAGGATTTGGACTATCTGTCAGAGGGCTTGGAGGGCAGAAGTCAAAGCCCTGTGGCTCTGCTCTTTGATACTCTCCTGCGCCCAGACACAGATTTTGGAGGAGATAATGAGTCTGTCCTCACCTGGGAACACCAAGCAGAGCGAACGATCCCTCACCTGGTCCTGGGTCGCAACCTCCCTGGAGGTGCCTGGCATGTGAGTTGGGGGGAAACAGAAATTGGGGAGATCAGGGGACTTGGAGTAGAATAATGGTAATTTCTTCCAATGGGTGGACCCTCTGCCTATTCCTGTTACCCAACTGATGTGTCATCTTCTCTTTCTCCATTCTTCTTCCCACCTATTCTTCCCTCCCTTGGATGGGTCCTGGGGGAAGGGGATAATGGAAGCAGACACTGAAGGCTTTATTCTTTTCCAGTCTATCGAAGGCTCCATGGTGACCCTAAGTCAGGGCGAGTGGATGGGACTCCCTGACCTGAAATTTAAGGACTGGATGAGGCTGAAGTGCAGGTGAGGACAAGATGGGACTGAGGCAGCAGGGTCAAATGACTCAGATATTATATGACCCACAGGGATCTTTATTTCTGTTTTCAGTTGTCCATTTTTTCAGTCCCATCCAATTCTTCATGACCCCATTTGGGGGTTTCTTGGCAAAGACACTGGAGCGATTTGCCATTTCCTTTTCTACCTCATTTGACACATGAGGAAACTGAGGCAGAAAAGGTTTAATAACTTGCCTAGGTTCATCCAATTAGTAATATTTGAGGCCAGATTTGAACTCAGGTTTTCTTGACTCCAGGTCTGGCTCTTTATCTACAACACCAACTAGCTTCCTATAAAAGAATAGCCAGCCCTTCCCCGATTCTCACCCTCTAGCTTTTCCCATCTATGAAGTGCTAGAGCCCCCCTCCCAATGCTGCTCCATAAAGGTGGGTGGCATGGTAGTCAGAAAGACCTGTGTGTGAGTCCTGCTCTCAGATATGTGTTAGCTATGTACGTAGCAAATTACTCGACCTTCTTACACCTTCAAATCTTTCTGTATAAAATGAGGGAGTTGGACACAGTGACCTCCAAGGTCTCTCCCATGGCTCTGATTCTTCTCCACCTTTGAACCATCCCTAGCAAATATGTGTCGCTTCTCCACTGAGAGGCAGGGTACATGCTGTCCCAAGACTAGAGTCTTGCAAAAAGGAAATTTTACTGAGGAACTAAGGGGCCACAGAGAGCAGCTAGTTGGTTCAGTGGATAGTGCCGGACCTGGAATGAGGAAGAGCCCAGTTCAAATCCAACCTCAAACACCAGCTGGACAAATCCCTAAAACTCTGTTTGCTTTAATCCATTGGAGAAGGAAATGGCAAACCACTCTTTGCCAAGAAAACATCATGGAGAGTATTGGCATGAAATGGTCCATAGAGTCACAAAGAATTAGGTACGACCAAATGACTAAACAAGGGACTGAGTAATTTACTGGAAAGATCAGTGAAGTGAGAACCCAGATCCCTCAGCTATGGGCCTCAACTCCTTCAGTGCTCAAATCTCTCCCAGCACCATCATTTTATGATGCTTCAAAAAAGAGCCCCCCACAAACCTCCCATCCCCACAACAGAAGGATGAGTTTACAAAAAGAGTTTCTACTCAAAACTTTTGGTCTGGGGCAGCTGGGTAGCTCAGTGGATTGAGAGCCAGGCCTAGAGATGGGAGGTCCTACGTTCAAACCTGGCCTCAGACACTTCCCAGCTGGGCAAGTCACTTGACCCCCATTGCCCACCCTTACCACTCTTCCACCTAAGAGCCAATACACAGAAGTTAAGGGTTTAAAAAAATAAAATAAAATAAAAATTACATGTAAGTAATAATAAAGTGTCTAAGGAAAGAGCCAAGGATGAATCAAGTATGTAGAATAACAATGTAATAAAATAAAATAAAATAAAATAAAATAAAATAAAATAAAATAAAACAAAACAAACTTTTGGTCCAACTTTGCTCAAAAGTCTGAGCCATATTGGCCAGCGCAACTGATGGGGTCCTAGACCCTCATTCTTTACCTTTGACTTAAAACCCTGAGCCTCCGATCCCTTAATCTCTGCCCCCCTTTTATGCCCTTGGATGATTCCCCATCTAACTCTCTCTCTCTCTTTAGACGCCCCATCCCCTCCAGGGAAAGGGCAGAAATAGAAATTCTTATCACATACGCTGGTCTGATTGGACTACAGAGAATAGCTCGCATTTATACAGAACTTTAAGGTTTAGGAAACATTTTTACAAATATGACTTCATTTTATCCTCATGATAATCTCAAGATTATCCCCATTTTACAGTGGAGAAAAGTGAAACAGAGAGATTAAGTGTCTTGCCCAGGGTCACACAGATAGTAAATATGCCTGACATAGATAGGAAGTCCTGAGGCAGGATTTGAATTGAGGTTTTCCTCACTCTAGGTCCAATGTTCTATACTCTTAAGAAGCTAATGGGTAGGTGGCTAGGTGGCTCAGTGGATGGAGAGCCGGGCCTAGAGACGAGAGGTCTTGAGTTCAAATATGACCCCAGACACTTGCCCAGCCATTACTGAGCTTCTGCCTTGGAACCAATATTTAGTATTGATTCTAAGACAGAAGATAAGAGTTTTTTCCAGTGGGATTGCTTATTGGCTATAGGAGAGGGGTGGAAGGAAGGGAGGGAAAGAACATGAATCATGTAACCATGGGAAAATATTCTAAATTAATTAATTAAATAGAATTTTTCAAATCGCAAGAAAAAAAAGATAAGGGTTTTTATTTTTATTTTTTTTAAACCCTTAACTTCTGTGTATTGGCTCCTAGGTGGAAGAGTGGTAAGGGAGGGCAATGGGGGTCAAGTGACTTGCCCAGGGTCACACAGCTGGGAAGTGTCTGAGGCTGGATTTGAACCTAGGATCTCCCATCTCTAGGCCTGACTCTCAATCCACTGAGCTACCCAGCTGCCCCAAGATAAGGGTTTTTAAAGAAAAAGGCCAGTCTCTTTAGAAAAGCATCCATGGCATTCTAGGGTGTCATAGGTCCATCTCTGAAAGGGTTTGGGCTCAAGTGCGTCCATAGTTCAGACTTCCTACCTGACTCCTAACCCTTTTTCTCCTATCGCAGAGGCCTTCGGGACAGTCGGGCCACGGCGGGGGACATCGCCCGCTACTACCAGGACTACGTGGTGAAGAAAGGGCTCACTCACAACTTCTTCTGTGGCTCTGTCGTCACGGCCGTGGACACGGAGAGCCCAGAGTCGGGAGAACAAGACGGCGGCCCCCTGTTCCTGGTGAGCGGCTTCATGACCACCAAGGACGGAAGCCAGCAGCCATTCACTCTCCGGGCCCGCAACGTGGTCCTGGCCACGGGCACGTCGGACAGCCCGGCCCGGCTAGGCATCCTGGGCGAGGATCTTCCCTTCGTCCACTACGAGCTGTCTGCCTTGGAGGAGGCCATGAAGGCCGGGGCCGTGACTCCCACCTCCGACCCCGTCCTCATCATCGGGGCTGGGCTGTCGGCTGCCGACGCCGTCCTGTTCGCTCGCCACTGCAACCTTCCCGTGATCCACGCGTTCCGCAGGCCTGTGGATGACCCCGACCTCATCTTCAACCAGCTGCCCAAGAAGATGTACCCCGAGTACCAGAAGGTGCACCGGATGATGCAGGAGAAATCCATCCTCTCTTCTACCGCCTTCAGAGGCTACCTGAGCCTGCCCAGACACCGGCCTCTCCTCTTCCAGGAGGACCACCAAGCTGTGTTCCAGGACCAAAACGGGGAGCACAAGCGGTTCAGGGTGTCCCTCGTGCTGGTCCTCATCGGCTCCTACCCCGACCTCTCCTTCCTGGCCCACGGCGGCGCCGACCTGACTGTAGACCCAGACCAACCGCTCAGCCCCAAGAGGAATCCCATCGAGGTGGACCCCTTCACCTACCAGAGCACGCGGCAGAAGGGCCTCTACGCCATGGGGCCTCTGGTGGGAGACAATTTTGTGAGATTCGTACAGGGAGGAGCATTGGCGGTGGCCAGCTCTCTGCTGAAAGAGAATAGGAAACCCCCCTAGGGCTTCCCCTGCCCACCCCACATGCCCCCAACCTCACAGTCCCAGCTCAGACAAGGAAGGAGACCAGCTCAGTCCTGCCTGGTAAGGTCCAACCTGGGCCTCCCCTCCAGGGATGTCTCCCTGCAGTGAGACAATGTGTATATAAAGGGGGGATGGGAAGGGTGGTGATTCCGAAGACCAGTTCCTGGTTAACACCCCAAGGCGTCAAGGCCGCCCGAAGGTCAGGACCATTCCCTGGGACGAGTACAACGTGGGTCTGGCTGGACCAGGGTCTGAGAAGTGTACTTAGTGCTGACCGGCTCAAAGGCTTCTGAACCCAAACTGGAGATTTGCAGGTATCTATCGAGGCCCCTAAGGTGGGCCAACGAGCCACGATGAAGACTGGACTCAGCCCCAGGAGGTTACCTGCCTCCACCTTCCCCAGGAAAACTATACCTTGAATAAACCAAATGGCTCCAAAGTATATCTGCGAGAGAGCGTGTCTTTGTGATTTATATATATATCTGCTTGTCTTTGTGTAGTGATCCCAATGATCCCAAACTGAGGCTGTGTCTATAAATTTCTGTGTGTGTGAGAGAGAGACAGACAGACAGACATAGACAGAGAGACAGACAGGCAGAGAGATAGAGAGGTAATGGGGGGTGGGGTAAGCTTATAACATTTGGTGGCATTTCCCTGCCTCACCTCCCCATCCAATCATTTACCAAAGTATGTCAATTCTGTTTCCAAAATTTCTTGGACCTGGCCCCTTCCCCTCTACTCACTCAGCTTCTATGCTAGCTCAAGCTTTTTTGGTATCATTCAATCATTCCAGTCATGTCTAACTTTTCATGACCCCATTTGGGGTTTTCTTGGCAATACTAGAACGGTTTGTCATTTTCTCCTCCAACTTATTTTGCAGATGGGGAAACTGAGGCAAGCAGGGTTAAGTGACTTGGCTATTAAGTGTATGATTAGATTTGAACTCAAGAAGATGAGTCTTCATGATCCCAGGCCCAGTACTTCATGCATTATGGTGCCACCTTGCTGCTCTAGCTCCAGCCCTTCTCACATTTCCATTGTAATACTGTGAGAGCCTCCTATTTGGTCTTCCTGCTTCCAGTCTTTCCCTCTCCAATCTATCTTCCCCACAGATGCTAAATTGATGGTGACGTTCCTAAAGCACAAATCTGACCATGTCATCTGCCTACTCCAAAATCGTTAGTATCTCCCTATTGGTTCTAGAATAAAAAGCAGAATCTTCTGCCTAGAATTTATTTTTTTAACCCTTACCTTCTGCTTTAGGTATCAGTTCTAAATCAGAAGAGAGGTAAGGACTAGGAAATCAGGGTTAAATGACTTGCCCAGGGTCACACAACTAGGAAGTGTCAGAGGTCAGATTTGGACCCAAGACCTCCCCAGCTCTTGGCCTGCCTCTCAATCCACTAAGCCACCTAGCTTCATCTCCTAATATCATTTCTAAGGCAGAAGATCTCCAAGAGCTAGGCAATCAGGGTTAAGTGACTTGCCCAGGGTCATACAACTGGGAAGTGGCAGATGACATGGTCAGATTTGTGCTTTAGGAACATCACCATCAATTTGACATGCGTGGGGAAGATAGATTAGAGAGGAAAAGACTGGAAGCAGGAAGACCAAATAGGAGACTCTCACAGTATTGCAATGGAAATATTTGGCTCAGTGAACTAACCACTGTGATACCTATAGCTGCCCCTTTGCCTGGAATTTAAGGCCAATAATAGCATGGTCTTAACTGCAATTCTAGTCATGCTTCCTATTCATTCTCCTTCACAATCCTTTTACCCAGTCAGATTAGCAAGCCAACTCTTCCCCATATATGATCATCTCTCACCCCCATCCCTTTACCCAGTTGGTGCCTCATACAGAACAGTCTCCTTCCTCACCAATGCCTCATAAAGCTCTTAGCTTCCTTGATAGCCCAGCTCAGGTGCCACCTCCCACATGAAACCTTTTCTGTTTTCCCGGTTGTTAGTACTCTGAGACTTCAAATTTATTTGTATATAGCTTCTATTTCCCTCCATTCATCCATGTTGTATTTCTTTAGAGCAGGGGTCGGCAACGTATGGCTCTTTCTGCAGGAGCCATAAAGTCCATTTTTTTTAAGGTGCTGTTACAGGAGCCGCACTGTGAGCACTGTATGGCTCTCACGAAATTACATTTTAAAAAATGTGGCGTTTATAGCTCTAATGGCCAAAAAGGTTGTCGACCCCTGCTTTGGAATGTAAGCTCCTTGAGGGCAGAGACTTTCCTGCTGTTTTGTCATCTATATCCCCACTGCTATGAAAAAAGCAGGAGCTTTCACGTCTGTGGACTTGAATTTTATTGATTTAAATGGAATGGTGGGAGACAGAGAGAGAGATTCAAGGTCTGAGAGGCCAGATGTGGAATGATGATAGATTTCAAGCTAGAAGAGCTTTTTATTTTTTTCACTATTTCTCATAACTCATTTTACAGATGAGGAAGCAGCCAAGCTAAGTAACTTGCCCAGGGTCATACACCTTGGAAGTTTCTGGGGTGGGAATCCCTCTTGGCTTCTAGCCCTGTGGGTGAGGAATGGGATGGGGTAGAATGGGAAGGGATGGGATAGGAAGAGATGGAGTGATATGGGATGGGAAGGGATGACGTAAGAGGGGAAGAGATGGATAGAAAGGGATGAGACAGGATGGGAAGGGATAGAATGGAAAAAGATGGATAGAAAGGGATGGGATGGGATGGGATGGGATGGGATGGGAAGGGATGGGTTCCAAAGGGCCCTGGGAGGGGTGTACTTTAAGTAAAAGATGCTCAAAGAGCCAGGGCGTCCTGTGAATGCCACAGTTCTGAGGCTTTTGCCGGCAGAGGGAGCGCCTGACTTAGAGAAACTCTTCTCTACTTGCTGCCCCTGCAAGCTGAGGAACCAGGAACAGGGAAAGATGCAAGGAAGGCCTCAGGGGCACTCCGAACCTGGACTCCATTCCTTCCTGGACGCCAAGTCCAGAAGCCCCAGCCATTGTACACACCTTAAATTTCCCCCTCCTACCCTCATCCCAGACGCCTGCCTTCAGGGATTCCAACTGCCCTAATGGGCCCTCCAGTTCTCCCCAATGGGACTCAGCCCCTAGCCTTCCCCCACCCCCGTCATCCTCAGAAATAAGAGGAAGGGAGGGAGGCCGTTGGGGGTCCAGGGGAGTTGCGGTCTCTGGTTGGACTGGGATGGAAGCTCGAGCCCAGGGCCCCCCTCCCGGGTGTCGTGGTCCTGTCCGTCCCCCAGCCTGGGTCCCGCGTCCCGAGTCCCGCATCCCACGCGGTGTCCGGGGGGGCGGGGTCTGCAGCGCCGGCGCCGCCCGGAGCGGGCTGGGAGAGGTGGCCACGCGTGGGCGGGCGGGCTCTGGAGCCGGGGGCGGGGGTCGGGCCGGCGGCGGCGGCGGCGGCTAGGGCGGGAGGGAGGCGGGAGGCGGGAGGCGGGCGCTGCGCGAGCTATGTGTGAGCGGGCGGCGCGCCTCTGCAGGGCCGGCGCGCACAGACTGCTCCGGGAGCCGCCGCCGCAGGGCCGGGCACTGGGGGGGCTGCTCCGTTGGGTGGGAGCCAGAATGGGCGAACCCCGGGAGCCGCTGGCCGACGGGCAGGGGGCCAGGACTGGCCCTGGGCTCTGTCCCACTCCGCCTCCGCCCCCATCCCCGCCCCGGAGGGGCACTTCGGTCATCCTGGACGTGAGTAGCGCTGGACCCTCTTCGGGGCCCTTCCCTGGCCTGGCTTCTTCTACTTCTTCCTCCTCCTCTTTCTCTTCTTTCCACCCGCACTCCAAAACCTCCCTTTATTTCCTCCATCTCTCCACTGTCCCCCTACGGTCTCGGCATCCCAGATCTCCGCACGATCCTAGCACCCCCTCCTCATCTATCCCTAGCCCCCGCCTCCCCGTTTCCCATCCCTCGAGATCCCCATTAAAGCTACCCCTTCTTCTTGGGGCTTTCTCCTCCCTCTCTACCTAAATCCGACCCGACTCCCTTTCCCAGCTGGAGGTTCCACAGTCCCCACCCCATCCCACTTCCCAGCCTTTCTGCCCCTACTCCACCCCTTCGCCTTTTCTCCCAAATGTGAGCCTCCTATCTATCCTAAGCCCCTAGACCTCTCCAGTTCCGCAGCCTGTCCAGCTCAGCCCTTCCCTAAATCCAGATACCCTCCCTGGGACGGTCCCTTCCTTAGATCCTGGCTCTTTCCTCAAATCTCTTTCTGGATCACCGTCTCTGTCCAGAGTTCCTCCCCCTTCTAGTAGGACTCTCTGATACCCCACTCTCACCCCACCCCGCAATCTCCCTTCTCCTCAGACCTGGTTCCCCCGTCTCTGGCCATCTCCCCACTACAGTCTCAGCTTGAAGAATCTGTTTAGATGGGGTCGGGTTTAGGGGGGGTGATTGGGGGAATAGAGTCCAATGAGTGTAGACTGATGGTTTGGGGGCAGAGTTGAGGGGGTAGGTTTCTGGGGTCCTCTTCTCTTCCCAAACAGATAGGGCTCAGACCCTATGCTCTTTCCAGCAGTGGTGGACGTCTGTGTGCAGAAAGTGGTGTGCATCTGGGTGGAGAGGGGGAGGGGAAGAGATATTTCTGTGAGAGAGATCGAGTCCAGAGACCCTTCTCTCCCTGTTCCTCACCTTTTCTTTCAGCGTCCCAGGGGTGGGGCTGTTTCTCACATCTAAGTGCCCCCTAGTTGGCCAGACTTTGCTTTGGGATGGAATCACTGACCAAAAATATATGGGTTCCAGCCCCAGATCTTCTCTTTGTGGCTGAATAAATTAAAAAAAAAAAAAAAAAGATTTCAGCCTGGATGACCTCTGATCCTAGTTTCCAAGATTCTGCCTGGGTCAGGCTGCCCACCTTAGAAAGGGAGCAGGTGCTTGTCTTTTATCTCTCACCCTGACCCCTCCTCAGAAATCAGATGTCCACAGCAAATGGCTCTCAGGCTGGTAACCAAGGCTACTCAGGCAATGAAGCTGTCTAAGGGCACAGAGCATCCAGACAGGAAATCAGGGAGGCAAAAGATACCCTCTTAGCAAATTTGTTACCGAAGACCCTTCAGGAACTAGATAGTCATTGTAGTAGCAATAATAATTTATATCATCTTATATTTCTGTAGCCTTTAGAAGCCTTTGGAGAGTGTTTTCAACCTTATTAGAACAAGTATTGATATTCTTGTTTTTTTGGGTGAGGGAGCTGAGACTCACTGAAGGGAACTTATTTGTCACTATCACAACTATTAGAGCTCGGATTAGAACCCAAGACTTGCCTTGTTTTATACTGCCAGTCCTTCCTCCCCAACCTGTCAGCCCCTTTCAACCCTGATTCATCACTGCCTGGCCTCTGTTTCTCTTTTAGACTCTCTTAGATCCCATCAGAGGTCCCCACTGACAGCTCCCCCAGACTAAGAGGCAATAGGTCCTTTTCATCTGAGTCTCAATTTCTTGCCCAGGTACAAAAGATTAGTTAGTATATATCAGCTCCTTCATTCCTTCTGAATCTCTGACCTCAAGGTCCAAGTGGACCTCACAGCACAGAAATCTAGGATCTGAGTTGCTCTCCCCACCCCACTTTTCACCAGGTGCCAAGGGAGGGATAATAAGGAGCGGGTCATTTTGCTGTCTAGCACTTGTGGCCAGGAGGAACTCTTTGCTCCACTGAGTCAGAGAAGGGAAGGTCCTACTCAACCCAGATTTGGAAGGGTAGGCAGAAAAGGGGAGGAAAAGCTGTTCCTAGCCTCTTTTTAACACTTTGCATATAGTAGGGGCTTAATAAATGCTAATTGACTAACTCACTAATGCTTTCCTTCCCCCAAAACAGCCTTCTTGGGAGGCTCCACTACTAATAGCACAGTGATTAGAACACTAAACCTCAAGTCAGAAAGATGGGAGTTCAATTCCTATCTCAAATATTTATTAGATATGTCACTGGGCAAGTAGATTTAGATTTAATTAAATTAGATTTAATTCTGTTTGCCTCAGTTTCCTCATCTGTAAAATAGGGATAATAATAGCACTCTTCTCCTGGGGTGCTTATGAGGATCAAATGAAATCATATTTGAAAAGTATTTTGGAAATCTTAAAGCACTTTGTGTAAATATGAGCCTCCCTTACTTGCTTGCTGCCACCACAAAGTTTGACCCAGCCCCTGGGAGAAGTGGGGGCCCTGGAAGTGTTTGCCTCTCGTCTCCTGCTACCCAGAGGGGTGGGAAGGCAGCAGAGAAGACCAAGGCTGAATTTGTCCCCTGGCCTTATTTGTGTGTGTGTGTGTGTGTGTGTGTGTGTGTGTGTGTGTGTGTGTGTACTTGTACATNTGTGTGTGTGTGTGTGTGTGTGTGTGTGTGTGTGTGTGTGTGTGTGTGTGAGACTGTATATCTGGGATTCTGGCTGTGACTCTGCATGTATGTATGAAGGCCCATGGCTATATCTGTGAGTGGGACTTTGTATGTGTATATTAATATAAATTTACATATATATTTTTTTCCTGTACTTCAAATTACCTCCATGGTCTATCTGAAGCTCCTCCCTCAGGTGGTTAAAATGGGTTTGGGAACAGGTCCTGAGAGCAGGAAAATGGGGGTGTTCCCCAACCCCCCAAATATTAACCTGGATTCTCTTTCTTTGCAGATTTTCCGCCGGGCTGACAAGAATGGTGAGTACTCCCTGTCAAAGCTCAACATATGGAGAGGAGGAGAGATATTAGTTTAGAAGCTCTTAACCTGAAGTCTGTGAACTTATTTTTAAAATATTTGGGGGGGGGCAGCTAGATGGCTCAGTGGATAGAGAGTCCCACCTAGGAGGTCCTAGGTTCAAACCTGGCCTCAGACACTTCCAAGCTATGTGGCCCTGGACAAGTCATTTAACCCTGATTGCCTAGCCCTTATCACTCTTCTGTTTTGGAACTGATACTTAGTATTGATTCTAAGTTAGAAGGTAAAGGGCAGGAGGGGGGGGAGGGGGTTGCTGGGTAGCTCAGTGGATTGAGAGCCAGGCCTAGAGACGGGAGGTCCTAGGTTCAAATCCGGCCTCAGACACTTCCCAAGCTGTGTGATCCTGGGCAAGTCACTTGACCCCCCATTGCCTACCCTTACCACTCTTCTGCCTTAGAGCCAATAGTATTGTCTCCAAGACAGAAGGTAAGGGTTAAAAAAAAAGAAGAAGAAGGTAAAGGCTTTGTAAAAAATATATTTTTCGAGAACTGTATTTCAATACAATTGGCTTCCTTTGTAGTACTATGACTTTATTTTTTTGTATTTAAAAACACGACTCTGAGGAGTCCATAGTTTTCCCCCAGACTGCCAAAGAGGTCCAGTGTAGCCCCTAATAGTGAGAGTGGATGCCAGTAAAATCAAAGCCATGGTCTGACCAGAATCCCTGATCAGCATGAGGCTTTGAGTCTGTCTGTAAGTCTGTCTTCAGCCCTCCTGCTCCCAACCACATTCCTCTTTTCCCGTTCCATGACCCACAAATAATTTGACAAGCTGGACTTGTCAAGTGGCTCAAATGAAAAGGACCTGCTACTGCCTCTTTGTCCGGGGGAGCTGCCAGGGGACCTCTGGTGGGATCTAAGAGAGTCTAGAAGAGAAACAGAGGCCAGGCAGTGATGAATCAGGGTTGAAAGGGGCTGAGGGCTTGGGGAGGAAGGCCTGGCAGTATAAAACAAAGGAAAGTCTTGGGAGCCACACCCACACAAAATTAAGGAGAAACTCTGAATCCGGGACTCCGTCTCCATGATGGGATCATCAGAGCCCCAGATGGGCCAGGTAGATCCTGTCCTTGTAGGCTCCCGTGTCTCATCTGTGACTTCATCAGAGCCTGACTGGGGACTAGGGACTGAGCCAGTGAGATTAGGCCAAGTAGGGGAAGGTTTGGACAACTTGGTGAACCATGGAGGACGCAGCAGAAAGGGAGGGATGAGGGAGACACGGAGACCAGTCCAGGTGGATGGCAGCCCCCTTCTTCTACCAAAGTCCTCCCAGACGACCTCTCACGTCGAGAGTAATCAGGCCAGCAGATCCTTCCAGGTCGGGAAGGTTTGAAATCTGGGACTATTCCAGACCACAGATGTATTTCTGGTCAGAGGACCAACTTAGCGGAGCTCAGAGAAAGCAATGACCGTATCGGCCCATGAGAGATTAATGTTCTTTGGCCGTGACGACTCTGGACCCTGCACTTGGAGCCCGTTAGACTGTTTCAAATCCCACAGAAAACACTTTCCCGCTGTGTGACTAGGCATATGGCTTCACCCCTTTGGGCCTCCGGAAAATGAGGGGACTGGACTCATTGGCTTTGTCGGTCCCTTCTCGCTCTAAATCTCTGCTTCTATGATTCTTGAAGAGGTTGTGATTAATGTCACAGTAGAAAGCACCCACACTGATGAAATTACAGGTCGTTAAAGGATCTGGGTCCCTTCGCCCCACCTCCCCCACCCCCACCCCCTTGCAGGAGCTGAGCTGTTCCCAGCCTCAGTCCCACTGAGCATGAAGTAGGAGGTGAAGCCCTAGGCTTGAGCTGAAGCTGGAACTGGAGTTCTCTTTGGGGGGCATGGGACGTGGTTGGCAAAACTGCCAGGAACCCAGAAGCTCCCCACTGAGCCTTGGGCTGGCGGGGGCAGAGGTGTAGAAGGGCAAAGTCATCATGCATGAAAAGTCAAATGAAATGAAACCCATCATCCAAAATGGGCATCTTGGAGGAGAGTGGGAGCAGCTTCTGAGCGCCTCCTTGCCCCCACCCCCACCTGGTATCTCAAGAACAGAAACAGCAGAGAAATAAATTCAGAGGCAAATACCATCAGCCAAGTATCACTGGTTCTTGTTATCCCCCATTAAGAAGGGAAGAGTGGTAAAAGGGTGATTCCTTCACTCCTACTTTTAACCCTCTTTTTTTTGTCTCCTTGGGAGCACCCTCACATGCACACTTTCCTTCCCCCACTCACTTCCCCTCTTCCCTTCCATTTGCCTCCCTATCCCCTCCCCTCTCACACCCATCCTATCACCCACCTCTACTTTCCTCTCGTAGACCTGCTGGCTTGACTGGAGAATGGAGCTTTGCACTCGGCATTTATGGGCATAGAGTAGCAATCTAGAGGGAAAGAGATCCCCTCTACCACCACCATCGTGCAAGACCCCGAGTCAAAACATGGTCTCAGTCCTCAAGTGTATTACTAGATTACATTCTAGCTAAGGAGAAAAGTCACACACACACACACACACACACATATAACCAGGAGCTGTGTGGAACAGAAAAACAATACTAGAATTCGGTTTGGGTCCTGTTTCAACCACTTAGTTCCTTAGTTCTTGTGTGACTTTGGGAAACTTATTCCATCTCTGTGGGCCAGAACTGGATTACCAATGGAGGCAGTAAACCCATTTCCTTGGTTGCCCAGTCATTTCCCTCTCTAGTCCAAAGATTAGAACCTCCTCCTATCAAACAGTGGTGTGATAGTATGCTATTTGTACCTAAATACCTCATGGGTTTCTTAAAGGATTTCCTAGTAGATAGCTCTTTCCCCTTCCTAACCCATTGACTTTCTAGATAAATCATGAAGGTAACAAAGCATCCATTAAGGGATCACTATGTATGGATGCTGTGGTAAGTGCTAGGATACAAAGAAATACAAAAAAGATAGTCCTTGACTCTAAGGAATTTCTATTATAAGGAGGAAAGATAATAGATAAAGGGGGCTGAAAGAGGGAAAGGTGGGAGGGAGAAGGTACCCTTAATACATGGTTATTGATTGATTGATATTGGGGTATGGGGGAAAAGGAAATCCACAGAAGCAAGAGTGGATCCTGGAGAGAAAAAATGGAGAAATATGATTGGCCTTGGCACTTGTGTTAAAGTGGAGGTCTAGGGAAGAACTGATCAATCAAAGAAGGGGTGCCAAGGATGGAGTGGTCTTCCAAGGTGAGAAGGTACTGAGGCATAGTGGGTAAAGAATTCCAGAAAGGCAGAAGAGGAGCCCAGGAAGGAAAGAGGGGGTGAACACTGGTGGGTGCTGGGAGGTGGGATGGGGAGAGTAGGATCATGAGGTAGGTCCTAAGTAGATTTCTGAAGAGGAGATCTCTTCCCAACCATTGGGCCAAGAAGGCTTTCAGCCTTGGGTAGGCAAATAGGAAAAGCTACAACAGAGGATGATGATGAAGGTGATATTGATAATGAAGATGATGATGGTGATATCAATGGTTATAACGATGGTGAAAATGATGATGATATAGATGATGTGATAGTGATAATGAAGATGACAGTGATGATATAATGGTGATGAAAATGATGATGGTGATAATATAGGTGGTGGTAATGATGGTGGTGATACCAGTCAGCATTTATATTGCACTTGAAGGTTTACAAAGAGCTTTATGTATGTCATCTCATTTGAACTTCATAACCTTGTGAGTATTAATATTATTCCCATTTTAGAGATGAGCTAAATTGAAGCAGACAAAGATTTAAGTCAGCTGCTCAGGGTCACACATCTAATAAATACCTGAGGGAGGCTCTGAACTGAAATCTTCCTGACTCTTAAGTCCATCACTCTTAGGATGGCCCCACCTAGCTCTATGAGGGCTGGTACTATTTTATTTTGATTTCTTTCTCTAGGATTCAGTGGGACTCCTGGAACATAAAAGAGTCTTAGTATATTTTGGTTGAATTGACTTGAGGTGAAGGGGCTGGGAAAAGGGGAAGAGGGAACAGAAGAGAGAACAGAAAAGAAGGGGTCGTGGGGCTATAGATTTAAATCAAGAAGGCACTTTAGAGATCATCTAGTCCTATGTTGGCATGGTGTTGGCAAACCTATGGCACATGTGCCAGAGGGAGCTGCTCCCTTCCCCCTCTCCACATGTGCCTGAGGACATTTCTCACATGACTGCCCCTCTGCCCAGCCACTCAATGGGAGCTCTTCCTCTCTTTCTCTCTCTCTCTCTAACTAGGAGAAGGGGGAAGGGGGGCTCACATGCAGAGAGGGTTGCAGTTTGGGCATTCAGTCTCTAAAAGGTTTGCCATCACTGGTCTAGTCCAACTCCTTCTTTTTATAGCTGAGGAAACTAAGGTCCAGAGAGGCAAAGTGACCTTCCCCAAATCACACAAATAGTGAGTGGCAGAGACAGTATTTGAACCTGGGTCTTCAGATGTCATAATCTAATGCTCTTTTCACTGAGGAGATAAAGAAAAAGCACAGTTGGGTTGAGAAAAACTTTAGAAAAGGGTGGAGGAGCAAAACGATCCATGTTTGCTGAAGCAGCGAGTCCTTTTCTTTTGGTCCCTGGAGTTATTTTTGACCATCAATGTGTGTGTGACTACACGTGAGAGACCGTTCATCCCTTCCTCAACCACAGACCAGGATTTCATTTTCATTGTGTTTCTTCTTCCTCATTAGAAAGCTCAGGAACACTAGGTCACAGGCTATGATTTCTCAGGAATTTAATGGGCTCATTAGACAAAAAAGGCGGAGAGGGAGGACAGTGAGGAGGAGAGAGGAGATGGTTGAGCAGTCCTTTTGATGAGAGCAACTCCCCCACTTGGTTTCTTGAGCCTGACGGGCAGTGGCTGCTCTCTTTCCCTAGCCCTGACTGCTTCATTTCCTCCAGTGCCCAGGTTGTGTAAGGGTTAAATTCATGCCACATGTTACTATGGTAGTTTCTCCAGCCAGTCTTTGTATTTCAGTGCTTTATGCCTATGTCTAAAGGTAGCTAGGTGACAGCAGATCCTGTGCCAGACCTGGAGTTTCAAATCTGACTTCAGACACTACCTGTGTGATCCTGGGCAAGCCACTTAACCCCATTTGCCTCAGTTTCCTCATCTGTCACATAAACTGGAGAAGGAAATGACAAAACATTCCACCATCTTTGCCAAGAAAACCCAAATGGGGTCTGGGGTCATGAAGAGTAGGGCACAACTGAAACAACTGAACAACAACAAGCTAAATGTCTTTGTCTATGGCACACAGAGCTGAGAGGAGGCTTAGTTATCATCTAGAGTTCTAGACCAAACCACTTATTTTACCCCCTTTTGAAAAAATAAATTTTATTGAGATCTTTTGTTTTTACATCACTTGGATTTTCCATTGTAACTCTCCCTCCTCCCTTTCCCAGAGAGCCAGTTCTTTTACTAAGGAATAAAAAAAAAAAGAGGAAAAAACACAATTGGACATAACTAATCTATATGCTAAAAAACAGTCTGGCATTATATGCAGTGATCCCCACCCATAGTCCTCCACTTCTGCCAAGAAGCAGAGAAATGGGGCAGGTGCCTGCTCATCTCTCTTTATCATTTCAAGTTTGATTGTTTTGTTTTCCCTTCTGTTTCCATTGTTGTAGTCATTATGGAAATTGTTTTCCTGATTCTGTTTACTTTACATTCATGCGTCTTCCTTTACTCTGTATTCATTACACTCTTCTTTTTTTTTTAAATACTCATATGTTCTAGCTTAGAATTGATAAAGAATGGGTTCTGAGGCAGAAAAGTGGTAAGGTCTAGGCAATGGGGATTAAGTGACTTGCCCAGGGTAACACAGCTAGGAACACACTTATCATTTTTTCTTATAATTCAGGAATATCCCATGACATTCATGTTCCACAACTTGCTTCACCCTTCCCCAACTGATAGGCATGAACTTTGTTTCCTGTTCTTGGCTACTACAAAAAAAGTGCTACTGTAAATATGCAAACCACTCATTTTACAGTGAGAGAAACAGAAGCCCAGAGAAGGGAAATAACTTATCCAAGGTCAAGTGAAAATTAAATTCAGGATTCAATTAGAGATTCTGATTGCAAGTCTGATAGTCACTCCACTAGATCCTACCATAGATTTTTATGAGGCGAGGACCTAGAATACCAACATTATTCAGTCCATCATCCCTTCCCATAAGAATCCTTAAAAGGTTTTAAAGCCCAATCAAAAATGTTTAAGTTTTGCTATTGACCCTCAGGTATCTATTGATTCTTTGTTGTGAGACTTCCAATGAAGGGAAACTCATCATCTTCCTCTTTTCATTTTCAGACAGCTCTATTTGGTAGGAAGCTTTTCTTTACTCTTTCCCTTCAATTTGTGAGTTCAACACTGAAACAATGAAGGGCACAACCTATCCATGCCCTCTCATCCTGATTAATGAGTTAGGTGGTACAACGGATAGAACAGAGGACTTGAAAGCAGAAGACCTGAATTTGAATCATGCCTCAAACAGTGGCTATGTGACCCTGGCATATCTCTTCACTTTTTTGTGTCTGTTTCCTCTCCGTCTATAAAATGGGGTATTAATAATATCTACCTGTCAGAGTTGTGAGAATGGATTTAACCAACACATGTAAAGCGTTCTGCAAACTTTAGAGGGCTTTATAAATGATAGCTATTATTATTTCTTGTTCAAGTCCTCCCAAAAATCCTCTAAGGGAGTCTGCTGCCTTTTTGCAAAGTCTACCTCTTGCTCCTAGTTCAGCCTTCTGGGACCCAGCAGAATAAGTCAAATCTCCTTTTCACATGATACTTGAAAATAGCTCTCCACATCTCCCAAGTCTTCTCTCCTTGTTGGTCTGTCTCTTTGTGACCCCCTTTGGGATTTTCTTGGCTAAGATGCTAGAGTGACTTGCCATTTTCTTCTCCGGCTCATATAGCAGATGAGGAAACTGAGGCAAACAGGGTGAAGTGACTTGCCTGGGGTCACACAGCTAGTAAATGTCTGAGACCAGATTTGAACTCAGGTTTTCCTGACTCCAGACCTGGTGCTCTAGCCGTTGTACCACCTAATTGCCTTCATCTTTTCTAGTTCTTTTAATTAACTCACATGTGGCATAATCTCAAATCCCTTCATCGTTCTCATTTGCCATCCTTTTGATGCTCTCCAACAAAGCAATTTCTTCCCTAAAATGTGGAGGTAAGAACTGGGCTTCTGTTATGAACAACCCAGAGGTGATCTGACCAGGGCCTTGGGAAGAGTTACAACAGGTTAAGAACACAGATTGGACTTCCCGGCACTAGAGAGCTCCAGACACTATAGTTTTCATAATTCAGCCTAAGGCTGACATTTCCTCCTCTTCTTCCTTCTCTTCATCTTCATCATCTTTTGAAGCCTCTCCTATCTGCCTTCCCAAGCCAGAGTTCCTTCTTGACCCAGTGGTGGGGAGGAGGCCTCCTTCCCTTTAGATTCTTACCTAGATCCTACCTTGTGATCCCCATTCCACCTCCAAGCATCCACCAGTGTTCACCCCTTCATTCCTTTCTGGGCACCACTTCTGCCTCTCTAGACTTCTTTGCCCACCATGCCACAGCACCCTTCTCATTGTGGAAGACCACTCTATCCCTGGCACCCCTTCCTTTCATTCGATTCTTCCCTGAACCTCCAGTTTAAAGTAAGTGCCAAGGCCAATCATATTTCTCCATTTTTTCCTCTCCAGGCTCCCACTCTTGCCTCTGTGGATTTCTTTTCTCCCCCATGCTCCAATATCAATCAATCAATAACCATGTATATTATTCACTCCTTCATTCCTCTCTGAGCTCCACTCTTGCCTCTCTGGACTTCTTTGCCCACGTATCGCAGTACCCTTCCCACCTTGGAAGATCATTCCATCCCTTGCATCCTTTCCTTTGATTGATAATTCCTCCCTGAATTTCCATTTTGAGGCAAGTGGCAAGGCCAGCCATGTTTACTCCTTTCTTCTCCAGGCTCCACACCTGTCCCGTGCCCCAATGTGGGCACCTTCTCCCCTGTGCCCCACTTTTCAGCTGCCTTTTGTATGTTGTCTCCCCTCATTAGAATATGAGGTCCTCCAAGACAAGAGACCATCTTTCTTTTTGCCTTTGTATCTTGACACTTAGCACAGTGTCTGGCACATAGTCATTACTTAATGGGTGCCGGTGAACATCTTTGAGCTTGCAGGCTAGTAGAACCCCCCACCCCGGGTCTTTTCAAGTTTCCAGTGTTTCCTGCATATTGTACTTGTGAACCTCATGGGTTCAAACATAAGTATAAGACTTCTGCCTGTATCTCTATTAAATTCCAGCTGCTTACATTTGGCCCAATATCTTGTCTTTTGGGGGCCCTGATATCCCACTTGTAAACCATCCCCCCTAGCTTCCCGCCATCTCCAAACTGGATAGACTTGCCAAGTCACTCTGCTAAAGGCCACCTTCCAAGTTGGCACTGAATAATTAATAGCTCTTCTTTGTATCCACTCACTCAACCATTTCCAAATCCACCTAACCTCTGTCATCTGACCCGCGGGCGCCATCTTTTTCTGCAAGAATAACACAAAAGCCTGTCACATGCTTTGCTTAAATCTAGAGAATCTAGAGAAAACATGCCCATAGCTTTCTCCTCCCAATCTGTCGTCAAGTAGCCCTGTCAGAAGAGGAAGTCTGGGCGAAGTGAGCGCAGATTCCTTCGTAGATGGTCACCAGCCATCCATTAATAATTCCTTCTCGTCGTTCGGTCCTTTTCAGCCACGTCTGACTCTCGGTGACCCCATTTGGGGTTTTCTTAGAAAAGATACTGGAGTGGTTTGCTATTTCCTTCTCCAGCTTATTTGGCAGATGAGGAAACTGAGGCAAATGGAGTGAAGTAACTTGCCCGGGGTCACCTAGCTAGTAAGTGTCTGAGGCTGGTTTTGAACTTAGGATCATGAGTCTCCCTGATTCCAAGCCCAGAGGTCTATCCACTGTGCCACCTAGTTGCCCCATTTATTAATACATCTTTTCCCCCCCCCAAGAATCAAAATCAAGCTTAGTGACTTCTTTATCTCTGTAAATGCCTAATCTTCTTTGGGAGAAAGTAGCCTACTTGAGGGCAGAAAGTAGCTTTCGTCCTGTCTTTATGTACAGCAGTAATACAGTGCCTTTCCCATTGAAGGCACCTAGAAAATACTTATTGGAACTAAATTGGCATCTTGTTCCTTCCCCTTTTTGAAAACTGTGACAAAATTTGCTCTTCTCCAGTCACTCTAGTTCTCTAGGATCGTTCATATGTCACTAAGAATGACTCATGGGGCAGCTGGGTGGCTCAGTAGATAAAGAGCCATACCTAGAGACTGGAGGTCCTGGGTTCAAATGTGGCCTCAGACACTTCCTAACTGTGACCCTGGGCAAGTCATTTAACCTCAGTTGCTCTAGCAACTCTTCTGTCTTGAAACGGATTCTTTTTTTTTTAAACCCTTACCTTCCGTCTTGGAATCAATACTGTGTACAGACTGGAAAGAAGTGTAGAAAAGGAAGGGTTGTTACAAGAGTCATCGAGAAGGAAGTTATTATAAGACTTTCAGGAATGTTGGGAATGAGGAAGAAAGAAAAAGACGGAGACAAACTGGTCTGCTTGGCAGGGAAAATAATTGTGCACGCCGTTGTCCACTGCAAGAATTAAAATGAATGTATGATAATAATAACTTAAATGGTATGGTTTTATAAGTTTCTTAATAATCACTAGAAATAAGTAACAAAATAAAACCACGGTCCATGGTCCAATCCAAGCCGTTCCATTGACTTGGGGACTCTTTCCCCTAATTGAATCTGGATTCATTAGGCTTGTGGCTTGCCATGGATGGAAATGGAGAGTCGCAGAGCGAGGCTTATTTTGTAGGGTGGGTGGCGGACCTGTTTGGTCTTAGACGTGTCCAGTTGGAACACTCGGAGCATTTGGAGCCCAAGAGGACTTAGAGGTCGTCTAGTCCAACCCTCCCACTTTCCAAATAGGGAAACTGAGGACCGAGAAGACAAAGGACTTGCCCTGGTTCCAATGGCAAATTTGTGAGATTCGGTATCAAAATGAGATAATGTAATTTTTGTACAAAACACTTCGTATAGTGCCTGGTGTTGTACGAATGTGAATTCCTTTTCCTTCCCTGGCAGGGAGGACCAAAATAGAGCAAGAGTCAAGGTGGGAGGGGTGGGCCGTTGTTGATTTTGGAGGATGGGCTGGGCAGGGGGCTGTAAGATCAAGCAGAAGAGGTCTTTGGGGGGAAGCGGTGAAGTTGGAGAGACGGCAGGCTTGACCATCTAGGAAGAAGCAGAGCCCATGCTTCCCTCCCACAGGAGAGACATGTGAGGCACTTAAAAGTGTGTGGGGGGGGCGTGTGTGTGTGAGAGTGAGTGTGTGTGAGAGTGAGTGTGTGTGTGTGTGTTAAAATAAGGATTCTGCCATCGGAAAGGTCACGCTCCGCAGAAGCTGCCGGCTCTTGCCTGCTGGCGAGGCGGCCAGCCCGAGCTCGTTATGGAAGCTGCCAGCCCAAGCTTGTTAGTGAAGGCACCAGCCTCACTTCGTTAGCTCAGACACACTTGAATCGACTTGAAGTTGATCCAACGTACAGATGGTCCAATCCAAGGCGTTTCATTGACTTGGGGACTCTACCTCCTAATTGGATCTGGATTCATTAGGCATGCTCTCGGCCGTACTCCCCTTCTTCTCTTCTTCGTGTTATCTCTAATCACGGGGCTCAGGCACCAGAGCAGAGATCTGGTTAGAAAGAAAGAGAAAATGATGTAAGGTAAGACAGAGACCCTGGGATGTGCTTCCTCCTTCCTTCCCTCCTTTTCTCTTTTTCTGACTCTCTCCCCACGACCTGGGGAAGGCGTAGGGAAGAAATGGACCCACCAAAGTGCTTTAGAGGGCAAGCACCCCCCCCCTTTTTAAACCCTCATGGTCCATCTTAGGATCAATACCATGTATTGGTTCCAAGGCAGAAGCGTGGTAAGGGTAGGCAATGGAAGTGAAGTGACTTGCCCAGGGTCACACAGCTAGAAATGTCTGAAGTCAGATTTGACAATGGAGTGACTTGCCATTTCTTTCTCCAGCTCATTTTCTGGACAAGGAATCTGAGGTATACAGGTTGAAGTGACTTGCCCAAGGCCACCTAGTAAGTGCCTGAGGTCAGATTTGAATTCAGATCTTCCAGACTCCAGGCATGGGTGCTCTATCTGCTGTACCACCTAGCTATGCATGGCAATAAGGACCTTTATAGAGGGGATGGTAGTGAAATCAGAGAAAAGGAAATGAATTATGAGTGATGTTGAGATAAGACCAGATTTTAATTGGCTTTTGACAAATGAATAAAAAGGCATTTAATTAGCACTTATTGTGTACAAAGCACTTGCTGAAATACATATAAACATACAAGGTAGTCCTTGAGCTCAAGGAATTAGCACAGGACCTGGCCCATTGTAGATGCTTAATAAATGCTTACTGAATCAATTCATATTCTAATGGGTTCAGGGAGGAAGGTGGAGATAACAATATAAAAAGGAGATTTCAGTGGCAAGTGGGATGGAAAGATCCCATGAACCTTTGGGAAACAGGAGAAAATCTAAGATAAATTCAAGATTTTGAATCTGGTACAATAGATGAATAATGATGGCCATGGACAAAATCAAGTCAGAAGTTAAGAGAAGCTTTAGAAAGAGAAATAACAAAATAATAAGATAATGGACAAAATGGAGAGGCACCATTCTCAGTGTCTTGAGGAGCAGAAAAGAACTAAATAGACTTCATACCTCTGGAGTAACTAATGTCCCTCTGCCCAATCCCTCCTGTCTAGGAGAGCTGTGTCCTGCTGGGGTCCTCCTCTCCAACCAGCCAAGATACCTGGCCAAAGGCCATAGGATTCTCTTGGAGGGGGTTGTCTCTGATCTCATCCAGGAGGACGGGGAGGTGATTCTAACAGCTGTGCCTCCCAGTCCCTGGGGGTGAAGGGAGAGAAACCAAAGTGGGAAGAGGGAAGGAAGGAGTGTTGGGAAGGAGCAGATGGAGGATGCGGAAGCTCATCTGTGTACCCTATCTGGAGCCTACAGGGCCATCTCCCTGGAGGAGAAAAGCCAGACACTCTCACCCAAGTTTAGAAGCTATTGAGACAGTTGGTTGGACCAAGAATAAAGTCAAGAGAAAGCCTGACTCAGGCAGAGAAGAATCAAGTGTGTTGTTCTGCTCTCAAGCCCCCGTGCCTCACCCTGGGTTGAGGGTTTGCTTCTGGGCCCCATGGAAATCCTATCCAAATTTCCCATGCCATGAACTATCCAGAATAAGTTCTAGCTTCATGGGCAAAGGGAACTATTCCATGTAGATCTGAGCAAAAGGCTTATTCCCAATGAGAGGCACTGGTACAGTGGGAAAAGGTCTGACTTTAGAGTCAAGACAGCCTGAGTTCAAATCCTGTCTCAGATGCTTAGTACCGGTGTGTGACACAGGGGGGAGTTACTTAGCTTCCTTGGGCCTCAGTTTCTCCATCTGTAAAATGATGGAGTTGGGCTAACTGGCCTCTCAGGATTCTTTTAGCTCTAGAGTTATCGTATTATTTTTATTATTTTTTAAACCCTTACTTCCATCTTAGAATCAATACTATGTATTGGTTCCAAGGCAGAAGAGCAGTAAGGGCTAGGCAATAGGGATCAAGTGACTGTCCCAGGGTTACACAGCTGGGAAGTGTACGAGGACAGATTTGAACCCAGGACCTCCCATCTGTAGCTATTATTATCTCATGATTTATATGTCTGCAGCCTCAGAACTTCAGGGTGAAAGATAGATCCGATTGGACCGACTTTCACTGCTAATTAAATCTTCCTCTAGAAATAGCTCAGGACCTGCCTTTCCTGAACCGGGAGATGGAGCAGGCTGGGGATAAGGGAGGACTAAATCCTGGATTGTCCCTCTCTAAGGAAAAAGGAGGGATCTGGTAATACAGATGATAAGAAAGAGGACAGAAGACTGGTCTGAGATGGAAGAGAGATGGACATTCCCCTGAGGCCCAGACCTGGATATTACTGTAACTGATGTTAGGGAATGAAATGAATGGTGCCCCTATATGACAGATATGGGAGCCAGTTATGGGTAGGAAGTAAAATAGGGGCTCTCCATGCCCCTAAATTAGCACCTTAAAGCAGTAAGGATTTAGGGCAAGCTTGTGAAGTTTGGGGATTACCTCTATTTTGGGGGGATTATCTGTTGATTGGGGATTATTTAGGTTTGGGATTTTCTGGATTTGAGGATTATCTGTAATATGGAGATCATCTCTAAGTCTGGGGATTCTTTATGATTTGGGGATTGTTGTGTGTTGGGAATTACCTGGTTTTCTGTTCTCTGCTCCTTGGTCCCACTAGATCACAGGATCGCTCTCATCTCCAGATACTTGACACCTTGTGTCTTTTTTCTTTTAGATGATGGGAAGCTGTCCTTGGAAGAGTTCCAGTTGTTTTTTTCAGATGGTGTCCTTAATGAAGAAGAACTTGAGAAGCTCTTTCACACGATTGACTCTGACAATACCAAGTGAGTCCTTATCAAAAGTAATTTTGCTTAACTTTTCAAGGAATTATAGCTCCCGTTGGGCAAGATTCATAGAATTTTAAGGGACTTTAGAGGATCTGCATTGCCTTTAGTGTGATCAATGGGTCCACGTATCTGAAATCTTTCTCGGCTTCCTCCTAAGAGAGAAGGCCAACGTCAATCTCATCAGGGTGCAAATGGGAAAATAAAGACCTTAAAGAAAAAAGGAGAGGGCAGCTAGGTGGCTTGAGAGCCAGGTCAAATCTGGCCTCAGACACTTCCTAGTTGTGTGACCCTGGGCAAGTCACTTACTTCCCATTGCCTCACCCTTACCGCTCTTCTGCTTTAGAACCAATACGCTGTATTGATTCTAAGACAGGGTTCTAAAAAAAGAAAAGAAAAAAAGGAGGATGGGAAAGAGAATCTTTTAGGACATCATGGATTAGGAGTGGAGGTGGGTTAGGTATGACCCCAGAATTCTGTGACTCCCTCATTCTGAAGCCACCCCCATCCTATGTTAGAGAGCTGGTGTTGTGGCCCATGTAATCAGGTCCAGGCAGAGTTCTTTGGCCAGGAGGGCAACTCAGCATGAAAGAATGAAGCAGAGAGCAAGATGGAAGTTTTGAGCAGAGCGCTAGAGCTGATGCTCTAGCTTGACATATTTATTAGGAAAATCATGATAGATGTGGGTCAGTGGCAGGCAGGGGAATGTCTAGATTAAACATAAATTTGCCCAAATCTTTATTACAGGTAAAGCTCATAAACTCATGGCTATGTGACTAGGGATAAGGAGGAGGGGGAAAGGGAAAATCACTAAAAACAAATCTAGGGGATATTGTGAGGTGCCTTTGAGTCTGGGAAATATTCACCATCAGTAGAAATTTCTAACTTGTGAAGTCTTATTGCTGTTAAGGATGTTTGAAATGCTAACTGGGAATCTTAATGCTAATGTAAACACTTTTAGAAGAAGCCGAAGGTCAATGGTTTATTCAGCCACAACTGCAAAGGATAGACTTTTTAGAAATGTGGAATTGTCCGTCTATTCTTTTTTTTAAACCTTATCTTTCTCCTTAGAATCAATACTATGTATTGATTCCAAGGCAGAAGAGGGATAAGGGCTAGGCAATGGGGTTAAGGGACTTGCCCAGAATCACACAGCTAGGAAAGTGTCTGAGGCCAGATTTGAACCTCCATCTATTCTTTTTTTATAGGTAGAAGGCCAGGACTCATTCACTCATGAGGCTTTCTGATATTGTCACAACAAGAAAAAAATGCTTTTGCAATAGTACCTTGTTATTCACTGAATCCTTGCTTTGGCTATAAGATCCAGTGTGACAATTTCCTTTCTCTCATTGTGACTCCTACAGCTGGTGAGGTTACTCTCCTAGGTCCTGAGTGACCCAGGCCAGGCTCTCATATTAGACTCCCAGAGTCAAATAGTTGAGAGGATCCTCAGAGACAAACTCATCTAACCTGTACCCGATTAAGAATCCCTCTAACAACCTCCCCAACCAGGTCTCCCTAATGATCTCCAACCAAGGGTTGAATGAAGTTCTGTTCCTTGGGGCTAAGTAGAGTAAATCTAGTCACTTGTCAAGTTTTCCCTGAGCCTTCTCTTCTTTTAAGAGATTCTCCTAAGGCATATTCTCCAGCCTTCTCATCTTTCTGGTTACCCTCTTCTGGATGCTCTCCAGTGATCTATGTCTTTCCAAAAACATGGAGCTCAGAATCAGATGTGCCTTAAACAATGTAGCTGATATATAAGTATATGTATATATATATGAATATAAATATATGTGTCTGTATATATGTGTGTCTGTGTGTATACATGTATACATACATTGGTGTTTATATTATGTTTATATGTACATAAATAAATATTTCTATGTCATATATACATATATAACATATAAACATATTTATTGTTTCAGTTATGTCTGACTCTAGGTTTTCTTAGCAGAGATACTAGAGTAGTTCACCATTTCCTTCTCCAACTCCTTTGACAGATGAGGAAACTGAAGCAAACAGGGTGAAGTGACTTGTGCAAGGTGCATAATCAATAAGTATCTGAAGCCAGATTTGAACTCAGGAAGAAATCTTCCTAACTCTAGGCGAGGCGCTCTATTGACTGTACCACCATTACTTCTCTCACTCTGGACACTATGCCTTTCCTAATGCAGCCTGACATCGCATTAGTTTTTTTTCTTTCAACATCATGTTACCTTGTTGATTTCTATTGAATTTACAGTCCAGGAAAAACCCAGGTCTTTTTTTTTTTTTTTAGTCTTCACTTTCTGTCTTAGAATCAATACTGTGTATTGGTTCCGAATCAGAAAGACAGTAAGGGCTAGGCAAAGATACTAGAATGGTTCACCATTTCCCTCTCTAACTCATTTTACAGAGGAGGAAACTGAGGCAAATAGGGTGAACTGACTTGCCTAAGGTCACACATTGAGGAAGTGTCTGAGGACAGATTTGAATGCAGGACCTCTGATCCTTAGGTCTGGCTCTCAATCCACTGAGCTGCCTCATCCCCTGCCCCCAGATCTTTTTCGAGGGAACCCTCCTTCCCAAGCTCCAAGTCACTAACCTAACTTTTCAGGACTCTTCTCCTGTACTCCCCATGTTAATGTTGTTAGTCATGTCCAACTCTCTCTAAATTCCCATGTACTCCCTGACCAATGGCCTGAACCCCCCAAGACTCTTCTTTTCAATTTAGTGAACATTTATTAGGTTTATCTGGTCAATCAAATAATTAACTAAATTGTTATGCCAAGTGCCAGGCACTGAGGACTCAAAGACAAAACTAAAGCAGTCCTTGCTCTCAAGAAGCTTATATTCTACTGAGGAAAAACAGCTCTGCAAGAGAAGTATATATAAAATAATAAAAGGGGAGCTTAGGAGAAGAATGTAGAAGATGAAACAAGATGAGCACTAAACGATGTGGGATTCCAAGACAAAGAAGTGAGGTGGGAAAATATTCCAGACATGGGGGCATTCTGTGAAAAGATGGAGACAGAATATTGTGTATAGAATACAGATTGGCCAGGATATAGAATGTGTGAGAGCGAATAATACAAAATGATTCAGGAAAGATAGTTGAAGGCATATTGTGAAGCGCTTTAAATGCTACACAAGAGAGTTTGTATTTTATCCCAGAGGTAATAGGGAGCCAGTGAAAATGCCTGAACAGAGGAGTGGCATGAGCAGTCCTGTGTTTTAGGAATATTCATTTTACTATTGTATGGAGAACAGATTGAGAGGGAAAGATTTGAAAGCTGTAAGACCATTGAGGACACCATTACAGTATTTAGGCAAGAGGCGGTAAGATGGCAGAACGTATGGGCAGAGAAAGGGAAGGAAGCAAGAAATGTTGTAGTCAAAGTGATTGAATATGTGAGATAAGAGGAGAACTTCGTTTCAATAAATTAAGGAGGTAAGCAGCCAGATTGCAAAGGGTTGAGAAGGGAAGGCTTCTTCAAGAAGTATAGCTGTAAAAGGGAAAATTGATACAGGAAAAAAGCTTGAGAGGATGATAAAATCAAATGGAGGGTTTTGGGGTTTTTTTGGTAAAGATTAGAAAGATCTGTTCATATCTCTCTGTATTAGAGAAGGAGCCAGTGGACAAAGGTTGGAGATTAGAAAGATAATTGAAGGAGCAAGTTCCGGGGAGTGATAATAGGGAATCAGATCAAAGGGACAAAAAAAGAGGTTAAACTTATCAAGGAGGAAAAGAGACATCTCTTCTCCTCAGACTGGATCAAAGAAGTGGGAAATGGGGAATAACCATTGCTCAAAATATTTGAGATAAGGAATTGAGCAAAAAAGGAGATCACAACAGATGGCTTCAGTTTTCTTGGTAAAACGTGAATCAATGTCTTCTTCTGAGAGAGTAGGGACTGAGAGAATGTAAGTGCCTCGAGAGGGGAAGATTCAAAACAGACGCCTTGAAGGAGAGTGACAGAGTGTTCATCGGAGGGCAGTAACATTGCCTTGCAGTGGTGAGGACCCACTTGAAATCAGCTAACAAATTCCTGGTGGACCAGTCAATATGGATCCCTGACTACCTCTGTCAACGTGTGCCAATGCACCAGACTAGAAAGAGAGAAAGCAAAATAGTGGGGGTTGGAAAGGAACGAGTATCAATCAAACAAGAATATCAGAGGATTGGAAGGAAGAGGAGAGTATAAAACTAAATGGGTTATGATCAGGATTATGAAGAGAGGAAGGTGATGCCAGAGTAGGGCTGATGGCTTGTAAATCAGGGAAAGGTATCATAATTAGAAACTGGGTGAGAACGAGGAAAATTTTTAGGGAGCCGTGAAGCACAGAAGGTTGTCAGAATCTCACAGCTCTGGATCGTGGAGGTGGAATAATGGTGGATGATGACATCTCTGGAGTGAAGGTTCAGGTCATGGGAGTTGAGGTGGGTGAACTTTTTATATTCTAGGTATTTCTAGAATGGTCCTAGAGCTTCCTAAACAGAAGTCCTTGCTCATCCATTTGGAAATCCATCCAAATGAAATTGATTTTTCCTCTCATACACAGTAGAGTATCTTTGGGGTCTTCTTCTCTCCAGGTCCTTCCTCTGTAGCATCCCTTTGGCACAACCTACCCAGAACCATCCAGGATGGGGACAAAGTTTCTTTGCTGCAGGTGAAGGAAGCCACCATGATTGATATATATTCACTGATGTTAATTAATGTCCAGTCTTGTATTTTTTGACCCGTGAGGTATACAAAATAAATACATATACCCTTTCTGATATTGTCTTGGAGTTCATAGTCTAATTGGGGATGTATATGAAGGCAATTAGCAATTAGATTGTGGGCTCTGGGAGGGCAGAAACTATGAGTTCAAGTCAGGAAGCGTCTCTTAAACAACCTACTATGTTATAGGCTCAGAAGATGGAGAAACCAAGGTGAAATATTTCCTGATTCTGAGGATTTTACCTTTGTGTACCCATTAGCAGCGAGTATGGTGACTAAGACAAATGAATGAATGGGCACTTAACAAATGAGTGATGAAGACAGTAAGTGCTGGGACAGTCAGAGCAGCCTTGTCAAATGGATAAATGGATGAATGAATGAATGTTGGACATTGACTGAAGAAATCTCAGGAGGAGAATGAGAAGGACATAATAATGGGAAATCTGGGTGTTATAAAAAAAAAACCAAAGCAAATCATATCAATAAAAAATTTAATTTAGGGGCCAGTTAGGTGTCTCAGTGGATTGAGAACCAGGCCTAGAAATGAGAGATTCAAATCTGGTCTCACACTTCCTAGCAGTGTGACCTTGGCAAGTCACTTAACCCCTTTTACTCTGGTGGAAAGTAAGGGTTAAAAATAAATATAATAAATAAATAACAAAAATAAAAACAAATTTAAAATACCTTGGAGTATACCCTATATACAAATAAGTGAGTTGTGGGTGCACGATTTTAGAATTCAATTAATTCCTCAACAGAATGATGTGATGTTCACAGGCTGTTCTGTAGATTTCATTTAAGAATGGCCAGCTCACTCCTTCAGTCCTGTCCCTGGATCTCTCCATCCTTCCCTGCTGAGTCCCAAATCTACTCACAGCTGCCTCTGATGCTGCCTGAATCCTGACTCCATGGTTCTGTCTGCCCTTGATTGCATTTTGTCTCTCCAGATTAAGCCTCTCTCCCTCAAGTTCCTCCTTTTCTCTTCTCTTACTCTCATTCCCAGATGGTCAGTCCCTGAAGAACCAGATGACTTTCCAGCTGATTTCTGTAGGTCTTTCCCTTGAGTTGAGTCTGTGGCATCCCCTCAGTCAGCCTCAGACCATCCATCCTTCCAGAGATGTTTCCAGGGACTCTTCTGGCTCTTTCATGGGCACCTGATCCCCCGGCCAGCCACCAGACTCTGTTGCTGGCCAGCCCTTTCTTCTGGCCCCCTCCTGTAGCTCCTGCTGTTTTCTCTCTCCGGCTTCTCAACAACAGCTTTTCTCACTCTCCACATCCCTCCCTTTCTGAACTTCCACTTTCGCTCAGCAGTTTCCATCATCCTCTTTCATCTTCCCCCCTGTGGGGGATTCAGTCGTGGGGAATTCTGCCTGCCTCACACAAGGCCACCTGTCAAGCTTTTCTTGGCTGAGTGGGAACAGAAGCTCCCAGACGCTCCCGTTTGCATTGCCATCATTCCTGACCGCCCCCCACAATGGGGCTGATCTCAAAGCCAGGGATCTTTTCAGAGAGGGGTTTGCCAGGACCCTTCCCTCTGGCAGGGTCCTTTCCATCCAACGATGCATCCCCTGCTCTGTCCCTTTGGTGCTCAGATTTAAAGGTGACAAGTCATGTAGAAAAAACCCTGGCTTTAGAGTTGAGCAAATGGGGTGCAGGACCTGGCTCTGCCACTTCCCAGGCAAATCACCTAACAGTTCTGTGCCTCAGTTTCCTCATTTGTAAAATGAAAAGGCTGAACCTGATGGCTTCTATGGTCCTGTCCAGCTCTTGCATTCTATGGCTGATGGATAATGTGCTTATGGAACAGGACCAGCGAACCCTCAAGGTCCTTCCATGTAACTTCTATAGATTTTAACCAACCTTCTCTGGAAATAATCCCCTTCCCTCAACACACACCTTGTTGTTAAATCCATTAGTCATGCTAACAATTGTGTAGTTGGAATTTTGTACCCCAGGACTATGTTCCCCAGAATTCCTTTCCTCTGTGTGCTAATGTATGTTTTTATGTTGGGTGGTTAAAAGTTTCTGTAACTATGCCTTTGGGCTCTTTTTTTCCCTGCTAACATGGCTGGAAAAATGCTCTTTCTCTCTCTCACTTTACTTTGAGTTATTATTATTAATAAATCTCATAAAAATAATACTTGGATATTTAATTTTAATCTTACACAATGGACCAAAAACAGAATATTTTGCCTATGAGTAGGACCTTCCCATCCCATAGAATCATAGACTTAGAGCTGCCTTAGGGACTACCAAGTTCAAACTCCTAATTTTGCAGATGAGGAAACTGAGTCATATAGAGACTAAATGACTTACACAGAGTCCTACAGGTCAAGCATCTAAAGAAGGATTTGAACCTGAGTTTTCCTAAGGCTAAGTCCAGTCTACCATACCACTGGCCTTCCTCCCCCTTCATTTGGAATCAAAACCTAGAGGAGATATGAAAATGGAAAGCCATCCTCACTGTCACCTCCATTTGGGATTGGGCAGATGCAAATCCACTGACTTTCCAATTCTCTCTCCCTTTCTCCCTCCCTCTGCAGCCATGTGGACACCAAAGAGCTGTGTGGTAGGTACCCCGAGGGTTGCTGGAGCTGGGTGGGGAAGGATTCCAGAGGGGAGGATGGGAAAGGGCCAACGGTGTCTATGGAAAGGGGGATCTCCAACAAAATTAGAAAGGAGGGTCTTGGAACAGGGAAGAAAGGCAGGAAAGGGGCAAGAGGAGCCCAAGATGGAGCTGAAAGAAACAGAAACTTTCCTTTCTCCTTGATACCCTTCATTGCCCCCTTTGCCTTCCCTCCACCCCTGAAAACTCTCAACCATCCTCTCCAATTTAGGTCCATAATATGGTTTTCTCCATCCTCTCAATGCAAGAACAGAGTTCGGAGGTGCCCTGATCACCCATTTCCCTCTGCCCCCTTCCTCTAGATTATTTCGTGGACCATATGGGAGACTATGAGGATGTCCTAGCCTCCCTGGAGACCCTGAACCACTCGGTCCTGAAGGCTATGGGCTACACCAAGAAGGTAAGCAGCAAGGGCTACTACCAGCCATCAATCTATCAACAAGCATATACTGAGTTTACCATGTATACTTATTAGCTCAGCGACGTGGCAAGTCACTTCACCCTGTTGGCCTCAGTTTCCTCCTGTGTAAAATGAGCTGGAAAAAGAAATGGCAAACCAGTCCAGTATCTTTCCCAAGAAAATCTCAAATGGGGTCCCAAAGAATCAGACACAACTAAAAAATGACTGAACATGTTCCCACTGTGCTTAGTGATGGGTGTAGATTTTAAAATTAATATTCAATGTCTTCAAAGTATAATATTTATAAATTATAATATTTAATACTATATAATGTAATACTATATATGATATATTGTGTATTATTATATTATATATGATTATGTGTAATCATATATAATATAT
>NC_058131.1:60130435-60140289 GCF_016433145.1 Gracilinanus agilis | reverse complement strand
TTTTTTTTTTTAATCAACTGGGAAGGATAATCAGTGATTATAGTTCAGTAAAAATTATCAGAACTTGAAGTAATTTTCTCAGTATTAATTAATTTTCCAAAAAGATGGTCTGACCCATAGCAAATCCTTACCCTTTATCTATACAATTACAGTGCAGTCTCAAACGGTCCATGAAATTGCCTGGTCTGGGGAAGATATTTCTATTGTCTCGCTTTCTGTCGTCTGTCTCTCTTTCGCTCATTATTACTGTCTTCCTATTTATCTTTTTTCCCCATTTCTGTTTGTTTCTCCACCTCTCTTGGTGTTACTTTGTCCTTTCTCTCGCCTCCATCTGTCCCTGACTTTCTCTCTTTTGGCAGCCTTCTCTCCTTCTCCCTTTCTCTCTTCCCTTCCTATGTCCTCTTCCCCAGTTTCCCTCCTTCTTTCCATTCCTCTCCCTCCCTATCCCTTTCTCTATCTCCTTCCTTTTCCTTTCCATCTCTTTCCTTCTCCACCTCTTTCTCCTTCCCCAGACCCCTTTCTCCTCTCTCTCTCTCTCCCCCTCCCTCCCCCTCCTCTCTGTCTGTCTCTCTTTCTCTATCTCTCACATTCTCCCTCTCTCCCTCTATTTCTCTATTTCTCCCTCTCCCTCCCCAACCTCTCTCTCTCTCTCTCTCCTCTCCTCTCCTCTCCTTTCCCCTCTCTCTCTCTCTCTCTCTCTCTCTCTCTCTCTCTCTCTCTCCCTCTCTCTCATTCTCTTACTGCTTTAATACCAATGTGCTCCCTAAAGAACGCTGCTTTCTCTTCTCTGCTCTCCCACCCATTGCACCATGACTTTCCTGTGTTTTCTGTGTGTCTTTGTATCCTCTTTGTGCATGCCTGGCACATAGTAGGTGCTTAATAAACTCTAGTGGACAGCCTGAAGCACATCTCCAGTAGTACGACTAGGGATTCCAGGGTGCCTTTTCTGGCTTGGGCTCGGGAGCGTGAGGAGTGGGCTAAGGAGATGGAGGGAGGTCCCGGCTAGGAGCACCAGAAATGCTGATGAGCCATTCAGCCCGAATCATCTCCTACAGGCTGTCCCTGGTTCCGCAGATGTGTTGATTCTTCAGGGGAGAAAAGGGGGAGCCACTGGGGGAGGGAGGTGGAGGCTGCCTCTCTTCGGCAGTCACCCCCATGTGTTTTCTCCAACTGCCCGAGCCCACAGGCACACCCCACCCCCAAATACCCCACACACACTGTGTTCATCACTCCCTTTGTTTGCTGCCTTCCCTCCACAGGTCTATGAGGGGGGATCCAACGTGGACCAGTTTGTGACCCGCTTCCTTCTCAAGGAGACGGCCAATCAGATCCAGTCACTGCTCAGCTCCGTCGAGAGTGCCGTGGAAGCCATCGAAGAGCAGACTAGCCAGATACGGTGAGTAAAACACCCTACCCGGCTGTGCCTGTTTGTGTACACAGCCGGTGCTTAATCATTGCATGTGTACGTGCTCGAGCACACATACATGTAGACATGCACGAAAAGTTGTTTAGTCGTTTTTCAGTCAAGTCCGACTCTTCGCGAGCCTGCTGTTTTAGGCTTTTCTTGGTAAAATACTGGACTGGTTTGCCATTTCCTTCTCCAGCTCATTTGACAGATGAGAAAACTGAGGCCAAGGAGGGTTAAGTGACTTGCCCAGGGTCACACAGCTAGGAAGCTATCTGAGACTAGATTTGAACTCATATCTTCCTGACTCCAGACCTGGCACTAGCTGCTCCTTGATCCAAGAGACGTAGGTTCAAATTCTGCTTGTGGCATTTACAAACAAGGAAACTGAGTTTCAGAGAGATTGAATGACTAGCCCAGAGTTATGTAGCAACTACATATCCGATGCAGATTTTTTTTAGACTCTTACCTTCCCTCTTAGAATCAATTCTATGTATTGGTTCCAAGGCAGAAGAGCAATAAGGGCCAAGCAATGGGGTGAAGGGACTTGCCCAGAGTCACACAGCTCTATTTGAAGCCAAGACCTCCTACTCTAGGTAGGCTCTCCATCTATTAGCTGCCCCACTCCTTGAGGCAGAACTTGAACCCAGATCTTCCTGAAACCAAGTCCGGGGCTCCATAATGAGGCTAGAATATTGGTGACCAAAAGACAGGGACCCCCATGAGGAGTGAGCCCGGAGCCCAGAGAGCTGCCTCTCTTGAGGGAGGGAGAGGCACATCTCCCCTTGGAGAACTGAAGAAAGCCTCGTCCTCCCCATGGGTGATAGGAGGCCAGTGTCGCATCCATCTCCTTCAAAGGAGGACTCCAGTGTAGAAACAGCCCACTGGGTTAGGAATCTGCCACATCCCCCTGGACTTCTATGCTTTGGTTTGTTTTTTTTTTTTTTAACCCTTAACTTCTGTGTATTGGCTCCTAGGTGGAAGAGTTGTAAGGGTAGGCAATGGGGGTCAAGTGACTTGTCCAGGGTCACACAGCTGGGGAGTGTCTGAGGCCAGATCTGAACCTAGGACCTCCCGTCTCTAGGTCTGACTCTCCATCCACTGAGCTACCCAGCCGCCCCCCAGACGTCTATGCTGTGATTTACACTTTGCTCGCTTTACAGACAGAACCCCGGCAAGCCCAGCCAAGGGATGGTGGATCAATGGTATGGCAACCCGGCTCCCCGCTATACCCCCAACCACAGACTCTCCTCCGCCGAGCTGGGGAAGAGCCTCCCATCTGGTGAGTGGAACCTAATAGGAGGGAGGCGTTTGCTGGGGAGCCCCTGGAGCATCGCTACAGGAGGTGCCCGGAGCGTCCCACTGATGGGGCTCGGACCTTGGGGCAGAGCCTATGACCCTCCGTGTGGAGGGGGCGCTGGGGAAGCTCTCGCCGAAGAGTAGAGAGGTCCTGGGTTCCAATCTGGCCCCTGATACTTTCTAGCTGGGTGACCCTGGGCCCATCACTCAGCCCCTCTGGCCTAACCCTCACCGCTCCTCTGCTTTGGAGCCCATGTCGGTCCTGGAGCGGCGTCCTCACTTGCCCTATTGCCAAGGCTCGGGGTGGAGGCAGAGAGGGAGAGGAGGTGGTGTGTCAGCCCGTCAGTGGGCATCACTGGATGCCAAGCACGGTGCTGGGCACAGTTCATGCCTCGAGGAACTGACGTTCTGATGGAGAAGACGGATGCGATCAATTATGTGCATCCCTAGAAGGGAACGTCCAAGGGGAGGTACCTGTGTGCAGGAGGGGAGATTGGAGCAGAGAGAAGAAGAGCCTCCCAGGGCTGGGGGACAATCGCTGCAGATGCGTGTCTGGGGAGGTGCCTCCAGTCCTGACCCGGACCCGCTCCCCATCCATCCTCTGGGCCAGCCCCGGGGCTCCCCCACACCAACGCTTTGGCTCTTCCCCCTCAGGTTCTCCGGACGCCAAGGAGGAAGGGCTGGAAGCACAGATCAGCCGCTTGGCCGAGCTGATAGAGAGGCTGGAGAACAAGGTAAGGAAGGTCCGGCGTCAGCCCCCGCCTCCCTGCTCGTCCAGCGCCACTTCCCAGGCCTGGTCCAGAACCCCAGTGACGCTGCCATTGGAGGCTCCAACACCTTCCTGACCCTCACAGTCACGACCTCCGAAGAGCTGGAAGTTCACCTCTTCAGGGGTTTATGTCGGCCCCCTCCCCACGCCCCCAAGATCTAAGATTTCAGTTAGGATATATTTTAGCCAAGCGGTGCTTGGAGCCTTGATGTTTCATGGTCTAGATTCCCAGGTTCCAGCTATGGTTACTAAAAAGAGGTAGGCGGGTCTTTTTTCTATTAAAAATAATAGGGGGGAGCCAAGTGGCTCAGTGGATTGAAAACCAAGCCCAGAAATGAAAGGTCCTGGATTCAAATGTGACCTCAGATACTTCTTAGCTATGTGACCCTGGGCAAGTCACTTAACTCCCATTGTCTAGCCCTTACTGCTTGCTCTTCTGCCTTGGAACCAATATACTATATTGATTCTAAAACAGAAAGTAAGGGTTTTGAGAAATTTAAATATATATATACTGGAGTTGGGAGGTCCTGGTTGCAAATCTGGCTTCCCAGCTGTAAGACACTGGACAAGTCCCCTCACCTCCATTGCCTAGCCCTTACCTCTCTTCAGCCTTGGAACCAATACGCAGTATTGATTCTAAGATGGAAGGTAAGGGTTTCTAGATATAGATATTTATCTATCTATGCCTATGCTTAGTCTTGATATTTCACAGTCTGAATTTCCAGTTTCAAGCTAGGAGTATAGTTAATAGAAAGATATATGTGGGTCCTTTTTCTATTAAAAATAATACAACGTGGGGTAGCTAAGTGGCTCAGTGGATAGAGTGCCAGGCCTAGAGTTGGAAAGTCCTGAGTTCAAATCTGGCCTCAGATGGATGGATGGATAGATGGATAGATGGATGGATAGACAGGCAGATAGATAGATAGATAGATAGATAGATAGATAGATAGATAGATAGATAGCTGGATGGATGGATGGCTAGATGGATGGCTGGCTGGCTGGCTGGATAGATAGATATTTTGTACAACAGCAGACTAATAAAGTTTGATAAAGCAAGGTTCCCCTTACTTTGTTTCCTCCAAAGCAGCTGTCCTCATCCCTGTGATTGCCCTGGCTACCTCCTCTCTCCCTTCCTCTGAACATTTGTCCCAGGATGGTGAAGGGCTGCCTGTTTCAGACACAGGATAACCAAATGCCCTCTGAGTTCCCCTCCAATTCTGAGTCCTAACAATTTATGATTCATATCACAGCTGGGTTCTGTGAAGAAGGTGCGGCTCCCCACTTAGGGGACTGTTAGTCCTTTGGGAAAATAAAACCCATCTATGAGCAATTCTAGAGGCAGCATGTGATGTCCCCTCTTTGCCTGTCCTAGGGGGCAGAGTCCAGACCTGCACCTGCATCATGATTTTATCCAAAGGAAGACAAATGCTCTTGGTGTGGTGTCCTGTCCCCTGTCTGAGGATGTCAGGCACATGGTGGCCTCTCTGGTTATAGCTGCACATTGAGCCAGTCTGTTCCCATGCTTGACTTTTTTTTGTATGTGCCTTTGGAGTAAAAGAGTGAGAGGATTGAAAGAAGGAATGAGAAAGAGAGCTGGAGAATGATGGGGGTAGAGAGAGAGAAGAAGAGAGGGGAGAGAGAGAAAGAGGGAGGGAGAAAAAGAGAGAGAGAGCAAAAAGGAGAGAGGAGAGGGAGGGGGAAGGGAGGAGAGGAGATAGAGAGAGGGCAAAAAGGAGAGAGGAGAATAGAGAAGAAAGGAGAGAGAGAGAAAACGAGAGAGAGAGGAAGTCTGTTTTTCAGCGGCTTTATAAATGTCACCAGTGCTGTCCTCCTAAGGGGCCTTAAACAAGCCACAGGGAATTGGAGAGAAGACCATCTGGACAGAGGAGTGAGACTGATGGTGACACAGAGGGTGTTCAGCCCCATCCCCCGAGTCCTAAGGGATTCACTCCTGGTGTCTGCAGAAATTGGGCTCCTGACTCTGACCCAGGCTAAACTAACAGGGCCTGTTGGGGTGATACCCCCTCCCCTGGGACCTGCCAAGAGGAACTAAAGCCTAAACACTCTCAGTCATTTCAAAGCCGCCAGAGCCCATTGATCTGGTCTGGTCTCGGTCCCAATGAGGCAGCCAGGGCAGGAGTGAGTTATTGATTTTCCATCTGATGGATGAGAAAACTCGGGCTCAGAGGATAATGACTTGTCTATGCCCATGCCATGAGTTAGGGGCAGGCCCTAGAGCAGAAACCCAGAGATCCTCACTCTCAAACCCAGCTGAGGCATCCGGGTGGCCCGATGAATAGAGCACTAGTCCTGGAGTCAGGAAGACCTGAGTTCAAATCCTACCTTCTACACTTACTCCCTGTATGACCGTGGGAGAACCGCATTACTTTTATTTGCCTCAGTTTCCTCATCTGCAAAATGAGGATCATGATAGCACCCACCACCCAAAGTTGTCAGGACAAGATGAGATAATATTTGTGATGGGCTTTGCAAACCCTGAAGCCCTCTAGGAATGCTTAGCTATTGTTATTCCTCCTATGGCACTGTATGGTCCCTTACAGAGATCATCCGATGTAGGTAGTACAAGTATTAATAGTCCCATTTTCCAGATAAGGAAAACTGAGGTTGAAATAAAATGAGTCATAATCCTAGATTTCAACTTGGAGGGGGCCTTAGAAATCATCTTGTCTAATTCCTTCATTTTACAAAAGAGGAAATTGAGACCCAGAGACTTTGTTGCAGGGGACGAGGCTCATCCCGGTAACAGGCAGCAGCTCTGGGTCTCCTAAATCCTTGTCCAGGACTTTCTTCACTGGGCCAAGCCCCCCAAGAACCAGGGGAAAGCCCCCTTGCCTATATTTCTGGGGTGCCCCGTTGTGAGTTGCAAAGTCAGTGGTATTCTATTGTGATTCATTCATGACAGATTGGGAGAGCCAGCCTGGAAGAACAGCCAGACTCCTTGGGGTGGAGCTTAGGCTAATGGGAAGCAGAATAGGGAAGGGGAATAAGAAAGGGGGTGCTGAGGAGGGGGTGATTCAAGGAGAGAACCAGCCCGAATCCATCAGGAAAGAGGGATTGGGATGGCTCTGGGGGGGGGGGGTGAGGAGGAAAACTGGAGCTTGAGCCTGGAAAGCCCATCTTGGCACCAGCGGGCAGAAGGAAGCTGCTGGGAAATCACCGATTTAGAGCTAGAAAGGATCTCGGAGGCTACAAAGCCCAACACATTTTACTGAAGCAAACGGAGGTTAAAGGATTTGCCCACGGCCACCCAGCGCCCGAGTGGAGGCGGGAGGATTTGAACTCGGGTCTTCCCGCCTCTCAGTCCCAGCCCTCTCCGAACTGCCCGCCCTCCTTGCCCCCTGCCCCTCAGAAGACCCTGGCGTGCGCGGATGGGCTGTGCAGGTCAGAGGCCCCGGGAGAGGGCGGGGGCAGCTTTTGAGCCGGCCCCGCCTCCCCGGCCTCGGCGGGAGGTTCTCGGCAGGACCAGCGAGCCCAGGTTGTCATAACAACCCGGGGCCGCTCAGGAGGGAGGCTCTTAGGAGCCTATTCTTAGAATAGACGCTGGTCGTCCTAACAACCAGGGTTCTTCCGAGATGGCAGGCTCGCGAGCTGAACTTCCTCATTCTCTTTGATTTCTTTTCCCTCTCTTGTTCCCCCCCGCCCAGGGCAGGGTGGGCCCAGCTGCCAGGCTGGCCTGTGACTGGTTGGGGCAGCAGCCGTACCTCCCTCCTATCCCCACCTTCCTTAGCCCACTGGTAAGTGCCCCCCACATCAGGGTTGAGCCTCACCGCCATCATCTCCATCCCTAACATCACTTTAAAGCCGGCAGAACCCTTGATGTACGTTATCTCATTTGATCCTCATAACCACCCTGAGAGGTTGGGGCTCTACGATCTCCATTTTGCAGATGAATAAACTGAGGCAGTCAGAGACAGGCGCCTTGTCCAGGGTCGGTGTCCCCGGCAGAGGATTTGAACTCAGATTTTCTTCACAAAGCCCCGTGATCTACCCATTCTCACTCGATTTCTTCCAACCAGGCTCCCAGAAAGTAGAGCCTTAGATCTGCCTCCGGTGCCCCTTGAGCAGGTCATAGAACCACCGTTCAGCCCTGGCCCCTGCCTGGCACAGCCCCTCCTACCTACCTGTCCAGTTTCCTCTTTCCTTTTCCTGCCCCTTCCTTGGGGGCTCAGACACAGCCCGACCCCAAGCGGGCCTTGAGAGGCTTCAGTGGAAAGACCATTGGATCCAGTTGGAAGGCTTGGGTTTGCCATTGAGCAGGCACTGTGGTCTTGGCCAACTCATCGCCTCTTGGGCTTCAATTCCGCCACTTTATGATGCTCCCTTCCAGTTTGACAACCCTATAAAGAGCAGCTGGGCAGCTCAGTGGACAGAGAGCTGAGGCCACAGGTAGGAGGTCCTGGGTTCAAATCTGACCTCAGACACTTCCTAGCTATGTGACCTTTAAGCCCCATTGCCTAGCCCTTATTGCTCTTCTACCTTGGAACCAATGCACAGTATTGATTCTAAGATGGAAGATATGGGTTTTAAAAAAAAGGAAAAGAAAGGCACACCAATCCCAGAGGGAAGAAGAGTCTGGCTTATAGCAGGGACAGAGAGATGAAGAATGGAGACTAAGAACAAAGTCAGGGCCTGGGGGTTTATGTCAGGATGGGAAAGGGAGAACAGAGGGCAAGATGGAGGGACTGGGCACCAAGTTCAGCCCTTCCTCAGCACATCAGTTTGTATTAATGTTAGAAACATTAAATCGCATTAGATCTCTGAAAGATCTAATTTGAGCTTTTATAGCCTCAATTTTGGCCACTCTGAAGCACTCTCTCCTGATTTATGGCATTGCACTGACAGGGTTAAGTGCCCCAATAATGGAATTTTACCTCCCGTTGGGTTTTCACAGAACCGGTTAAGTAGAGTTTGTCTGTCTACATAAAAAGGCAATTCATAATCCCAGGTTGTGTACGTCCAGTCTCTCCATCTTGTCCTCTGTTCCCCCTTTCCCATCCTGACATAAACCCCCAAGTCCCTGACTTTGTCCTTAGTCCCTACTCTTTGTCTCTCTGTCCCTGCTATAAGCCAAACTCTTCTTCTCTCAGAGATTGGCAGACCTTTAAAACAAACAAACAAAATCTTTACTTTCTATTTTAGAGAGCCTGTCATCCAACCCCTCTATTTTTCAGGTGAAGAAACTGAGTCCCACAGAGGACCAGTAACAACTGGTTACTGTGGGCCCGACTAACTCATTACTCTGGATATTGAAGATAAAATCAGAGCAGTGTGGTGCAGGTGCTTTGGGATCCTAAATAAGAGTCAGGTCTTGAACCAGGTTCTCTGACTCCAGAGTCAACATTTCTCCTACTGACATAAATAACATCATGCCTCATTCAAGGCATGCATCTTATTTTTTTTTCTCTCTTTGCATCTACTCATAATTTTTTAAACCCATACCTTCCATTTTAGAATCAATACTATGTATTGGTTCTGAGGCAGAAGAGCAATGAAGGCTAGGCAGTGGGGTTAAGTGACTTGCCCAGAGTCACATAGCTAGGAAGTGTCTGAGGTCAGATTTGAACCCAGGACCTCCCGTTTCTGAGTCTAGTTCTCAATCCACTGAGCTTCTACCTGCCCCAGCATTCATAATTTTAAAAAATATTTTATAAGTATTTTCTTTTTAATTTTGAGTTCCAAATTCTCTCCCTCCCTCCCTCCCACTGAGAAGGCAAGCAATCTGATATCAATTATACATGTGAAATCATGCCAAACATATTTCCATATTAGCCTTCTTTCAAAAAAAGCAAGAAAAAAACAAAGTAAAGAAATTATACTTTAATGCACTCAGAGTTGATCAGTTTTCTCTCTGGGGGTGGATAGCATTTCTGGATCCTGAGCCCTCTGAACTGTCTTGGATCATGGTAGCTATCAGTAACCAAGACTTTCACAGCTGGTCATCATTCCCACATTGCTGCTGCTACTGTGTACAGTGATATCCCATTTCTTCTCGCTTTACTTTGCATCAGTTCGCATAGATCTTGCCATGTTTCTCTCAAGCCACCCCTCTTGTCATTTCCCACACCTCACTAGTACTCCATCACAGTCATATGCAAGGCGCGTATCTTGATGGGATGTAGGGAGAGGGGAGAGACAAATTTAGCTGTAGTAGGGAAAAATGTCAATTTTGGTGAAACTGACATTAATAAGTTCTGCTAAGTACCATCAGACAAAAGGGTGAGCACTGATCAGCGAGAGAAGGGGACGGTGGGAAGGAAGGAGTAAGGGACAGAGGGAGGTTAGGAGAGAAAGAAGGAGGCAAGGAAGGAGAGAGAGGGAGGGAGGAAGGGAGGGAGGAAGGGAGGGAGGGAGGGAGGGAGG